>NC_053424.1:96358880-96662648 GCF_007990345.1 Gossypium hirsutum
GAACAGTCATAGGATAAAACATTAGGACAGTATTAGAATTCAGGTTCTTGTGAGACAGGCCAGAACGGTTTCTGGATTCCTGTCCGACTTTGGAAATCATTAAAATAACCAGAGACAATTAGGATTCAAGCATATATTAAGATTCCTCTCTGAGTCAGTTCTATAGAAAAACGGCATCAGTATTGAAGCCTGTACAGGGAGATATCCAAGTCGTAACGCGCAAAGGTCAGTGTAGTCGATCCCTGTAACATGGTAGACTTTGACTAATAAACTGTACTAATTGGCCGACCAAAAATTCTAGAAAAAATATGTAGATGGGAATATGAGTCTAGTTTCAGGGAAAAATCACGAAACTGATTTTCGAGTTGTGAAACTCAAGATATGATTTTAAAGCAACTAGTACGCAGATTGGCAGTGTCTGGGAAATATTTTTTATAAGGGTTTAAAGTCTGTTAACACCTCGTGTCGACTCCGGGTCGTCCGGTTCGGGTGTACATTGATTGGTATCAGAGCTACGGTAGTCGATTCAGGACTACGTAATGCTTGGTCTAGCTATACATGCCATTTATGTATTATGATAGTGGTGATTCTGACATTGTAAATGTGTTTTTATAGTATGGATCCGATCCGACGAGAGTAGCTGATGATCTTGAGAGTGTAGCGCCTGCCCCGCACAAGGACAGCGCCGGCGGACTCTCAACTAATGCTAGTAACCCGAACGATGAAGCTAGACAAGCTTCTATAGCGTGATGAATGATTGTTCAACCAATACATTCGAACTAATACGCTGTTCCACAACCTCCTTCCGACAATACCACCCCGCACCTACAATACCTCCGGTAACTGACCAAATAAGGTCAAATAAGCCCCCAGTGACAAATCCGAAAACATGGGCTACTGAATTTAAGGCTACGGATAGCGACGATGCCGAGCAAGCTGAATTTGGTTGACAACACTATCCGGTACTCGATGAGCTATCTTGTACACCCGATGAATGCCTAAAGTGTACTATCTCTTGCTACGCGATTCTGCCTACTATGGTGGAGTACTCTGACTTCTGTTGTCCCCGAAGCAAGTAACTTGGGAGTTTTTCCAAACTGAGTTTCGGAAAAAGTATATCAGTCAGAGATTTGTTGATCAAAAACGGAAGGAATTTCTTGAGCTTAAGCAAGGTTCTATGTCAGTTACTGATTACGAGCGAAAATTTGTTAGACTTAGTAGATACGCTCGGGAATGTGTTTCGTCGAGGCTATTATGTGTAAACGCTTCGAGGATGGCTGAATGAAGATATAAAATGTTCGTTGGCGTTCTTGAAATACGAGAGTTCGTAGTACTTGTCGAGCGAGCTTGTAAAGCCGAAGAGCTTAGAAAAGAAAAACAAAAAGTTGATAGGGAACTAGAGAGTTCGTAAAAGATCCTCGGGAAAGTCTCTTCAACAGGCATCGAAGAAATTTCGAGATGATGCGGGCCAGTTTAGAGGCACTTCGGGCCTTTTTAACGAGATCGTGATCGACCCCCTGTGGTACACGAGGCACTTCGGTCGCCAGTGTTGGGAATGAACGTCGAGACAGAACGAAATGTCGATATTGCGGTAAATGGCATTCGGGGAGTTGTAGATTCCCTGACCGCTCTGTTACAAGTGCGGATCAGTTGACCACTTCATTAAAGATTGCCCGAGGTTGTCTGAACAGAATGTAAATCAGAGTGGGAAACCGGGTGCTACCACTGCTCGAGGTAGACCATCTGGAAATACGGGCAATGCTGGTGGTGGTCAGAGAGGATCTAGAGATGCTACGACCAGATCCGAGGCTCGTGCGCCTGCTAGAGCTTATGCTATACGTGCCCGCGAGGATGCTTCTTCGCCTGATGTTATTACCGGTACTTTTACTCTCTTTGATACTAATGTAATTGCTTTGATTGACCCTGGTTCTACTCATTCTTACATATGTGAAACCTTAGCATCCAGTAAGACTTTACCTATTGAGTCTACTGAGTTCGTAATTCGGGTGTCAAATCCCTTGGGTCGTTACGTGCTTGTCGACAAAGTGTGTAAGAAATGTCCCCTAGAAATTCTAGGTTCCTTTTTCCGGCGGACTTGATGCTTTTGCCGTTTGATGAATTTGATGTTATTCTTGTTTGGATTGGTTGACCGCGCATGATGCGGTTGTGAATTGCAAAAGAAAGACTATTGATTTGAGGTGCGCAAATAACGAAGTAATCCGAGTCGAGTCTACGGACTTGGAGGGGATGCCAGCTGTAATATCAGCATGTTGGCCCAGAAATATGTAAGAAAAGGGTGCGAAGCATACCTTGCGTATGTACTTGATGACAAAGAATTAGAAAAGAAACCCGAATCTGTGCCGGTGGTTTGTGAATACCCGGATGTTTTTCCTGAAAATTACCGGGTTTACCACCTGTTCGGGAGGTAGAGTTTGGTATTGAGCTTGTACCTGGGACTACGCCGATTTCGATAGCTCCGTATCGTATGGCACCAACCGAGTTAAAAGAGTTAAAGCTCAGTTGCAAGAATTGACGGATAGAGGTTTTGCTCGACCAAGTTTCTCACCTTGGGGTGCACCAGTATTGTTCGTGAAAAAGAAGGACGGAACCATGAGGTTGTGCATTGACTATCGTCAACTGAATAAAGTGACGATAAAGAACAAATATCTGTTACCACGTATCAATGATTTGTTCGACCAACTGAAGGGAGCCTCAATGTTCTCAAAAATAGATTTGAGATCGGGCTATTATCAGTTGCGAATTCGAGAATCGGACATACCCAAAACTGCCTTCAGGACGAGATATGGTCACTACGAGTTCTTAGTGATGCCGTTTGGGCTCACTAATGCCCCTGCGGTATTTATGGATTTGATGAATCGGACTTCAGACCATATTTGGATCGGTTCGTAGTTGTGTTCATTGATGACATCTTGGTCTATTCAAGAGATAGACCGAACATGCTGAGCATCTGAGGCTAGTGTTGCAAATTTTGCGGGATAAGCAGTTATATGCTAAGTTCAGTAAGTGTGAGTTCTGGTTAAGAGAGGTTAGCTTCTTGGGTCATGTAGTATCCGCATCGGGTATTCGAGTTGACCCGAACAAAATTTCAGCCATACTTAACTGGAAACCTCCGAGAAATATTACTGAGGTTCGGAGCTTTTGGGGCTCGCCGGTTATTACCGACGATTTGTCAAAGGTTTCTCGATGATAGCCACACCAATGACGAAGCTACTTCAAAAGGATGTTAAGTTCGAATGGACGGAGAAATGTCAGAAAAGTTTCGATCAACTGAAAACTTATTTGACTGAAGCTCCAATTTTAGTGAACCCGAATCAGGCAAAGAGTTTGTCATTTATAGTGACGCATCCCTACTTGGGTTGGGTTGCGTATTGATGCAAGAAGGTCGAGTGGTGGCCTATGCGTCGAGACAATTAAAGCCACATGAGAAAACTATCCGACCCATGATCTTGAACTAGCTGCCATCGTATTTGCTTTAAAATATGGCGACATTACTTATTGGTGAAAGTGCCATGTATTTCGGATCACAAAAGTCTCAAATATTTGATGACTCAAAGAGACTTAATCTGCGACAAAGACGTTGGCTTGAGTTGTTGAAAGATTACGAGCTTGTCATTGATTACCACCCGGGAAAGGCTAATGTGGTTGCGGACGCCTTAAGCCGGAAATCATTATTTGCTTTACGAGCGATGAATGTGCACTTGTCTGTTCTACCCGACAATGTGTTAGTAACTGAATTAAAAGCCAAACCATTATTGATTCATCAAATTCGTGAAGCTCAGAAAGTTGATGATGAATTGGTTGCAAAACGGGCTGAGTGTGTTCCGAACAAGGAATCGGAGTTTCAAATTGATGATGATGATTGTTTGAGGTTCAGAAGTCGTTTGTGTGTTCCAAGGAATTCGGAACTCATTTCGATGATTCTGAACGAAGCCCATTGTAGCCGAATGTCAATTCACCCGGGGAGTACGAAAATGTACAACGATTTGAAACGTCAATTTTGGTGGCATGGTATGAAACGAGACATCTCTGACTTTGTTTCGAGATGTTTAATATGTCAACAAGTGAAAGCGGAACATCAAGTGCCTTCAGGATTACTTCAGCCGATCATGATACCCGAGTGGAAATGGGATCGAGTCACAATGGACTTTGTGTCCGGACTGCCATTGTCAGCAAGTAAGAAGGATGCGATTTGGGTTGTTGTTGATAGACTGACTAAGTCGGCTCACTTTATCCCCGTGCGTACGGATTTTTCATTGGATAAACTAGCTAAATTGTATGTTTCTCAAATTGTGAGATTACACGGGGTACCTATTTCTATCGTGTCGGATAGAGATCCGAGATTCACCTCACGATTTTGGAAGAAATTGCAAGAAGCTTTGGGTACCAAGCTGCATTTTAGCACTGCTTTTCACCCCCAAACCGATGGTCAATCCGAGCGAATAATTCAGATACTTGAGGATATGTTGAGATGTTGCATCCTCGAGTTCAGTAGTTCATGGGAACGGTATTTACCTTTGATTGAATTCGCTTACAACAATAGTTTTCAATCAAGTATTAAGATGGCACCTTACGAGGCTTTGTACAGTCGTAAATGCCGTACACCATTTTTTGGACCGAGCTCGGTGAAAGTAAAATTTTCGGAGTTGATTTGATTAAAGATGCCGAACAGAAAGTAAAGGTAATCCGTGAAAGTCTGAAGGTAGCCACAGATCGTCAGAAATCGTATGCGGATTTGAAACGAAAGGACATTGAATATCAGGTGGGAGATAAAGTGTTCCTTAAAGTTTCTCCTTGCAAAAAGGTACTCAGGTTTGGCCGTAAGGGCAAGTTGAGCCCGAGATTCATTGGGCCGTACGAAATATCCGAACGAGTTGGTCCGGTTGCGTATAGATTGATTTTGCCCCCTGAGCTTGAAAAGATTCACGACGTCTTTCATGTTTCGATGCTTCGACACTATCGATCTGATCCATCGCACATAATTAGCCCATCAGAGGTTGAAATTCAAGCCGATATGAGTTATGAAGAAGAACCGATGCGTATCCTAGCTCGTGAAGCGAAGGAGTTGCGAAACAAAAGGGTTCCGTTAGTGAAGGTGTTATGGCTCAAACACGGGATCGAGGAAGCTACTTGGGAAACTGAGAGCTCGATGAAAGAACGATACCCAAACCTATTTACCGGTAAGCTTTTCGGGGACGAAAATTTCTTAAGTGGGGGAGAGTTGTGACAGCCCAAAATTGACCCTAGTCGGGAAGTGGTTTCGGGACCGCTAAACCGAGTCGTAAAAATAATTAACCGTCATAATTGATGCTCATTATATGTACATGTGCATGTGTGAAAATTTCGTGTTTGAATTTTGTTAATTGTAAGTGAATTTCATCAAATAGGACTTATGTGAGAAAATTTTAAAATGTGATAGGTCAATGCGTAAGGACCTATTAGTGCATGTGGAAAAAGGGGGACTTGCATGTCAAATTCCCCCCCTAATGAGTAGTGGCCGGCCATGACAAGCATGGTAGACCAAGTGTGATGGGCAAGACATGTCATAGACATGTTGTGTTAGTGCATCATGAGTGGAAACATGTCACAAACATGTTATGTTAGTGAGGTATGTTAGGAAAAATAAAATAAGGAGCATGGGCATAAAATAATGAAAGGGATTATGATGGAAACAAAAAAAAATGTGTGTGGTTGTCTTTCCCCCCCCCATTGCCGTGAGTTAAAGAAAAGAAAGGAGAAAATTTTGTTCATCCTTTTTCATCTTCATTTGGCCGAAAATTCTAAGGAAGGAGGAAGGAGTTCTTGCTTCATGTTTGATTTGGAAGAGGATTAGGAGGAGGTTTGGCCATACTTATATCTAGATTAAGGTATGTTTGAGGTTGTGCCATGAGATTCATGCATGTTTTTAGTTGCTAGCTTGAGTTCTAATTAGCCATGGTTCAAATCCTTGCTATGTCATGGGGATGATATTCGGCCTAGGTGGATTTTGTGTTAATGCCATTGCATGCTAAATATGAAGCTTGTTAATGATGCATGTGATGGTGGATTGATGATTCTTGAATCTCCTTTTTAGCATTTTTGAGTGAGCACATATGTGCATTGGTTGCTAGATGGGGAAGAATCGGCTAGCAAGTTGTGTGCTAAGGCCGAATATAACTTTTGTATGTTAATGAGCAATGCATGTGTTAAATTGATGGAAAGGGAGAGGATGCTTTACTAGTGTATATATGTGTGTATTAGCCAAGTTTTGAACTTGAAACAAGATGATATTTATAATCAATACAAGTAACCATACTTGTAGGAAGTATTAAGCATATAATCGGCCCCAACATAGACATGCATATTCGGCCATAGGAAGAAGATTTGGTGTTGCATGTATTCGGTTGGAGGCAAGCATATTGATGCTTTTGTCTTGGCTTAGAAAATTCGGCCAAGGGGGAAAATTAGCTAAAATGTTGAGTTTGATTCATGATTCCGTACATATGTGACTTTAATGTCTAATGTATAAATATGGGCTAAGTGCCTTGTGTTCCTCTTTTCGATGCTCAAATGATTAAATCAATTTATTTGTTTAATTAAGCTCAAGAGCAAAGGGGAACTAAATCCGATAAAGGGAAGGAAAAAGTGGTCGAATAGCCATCGGAATCGTTCGACAACACCCGAGGTAAGTTCTTGAGTAAGAGAGCTTAAATTAAGATTTGATTAGATCATGTTTTAAGCAAATCAAAATCATGCTCTTTGTGTGTGGCTATTGAGCCGAAATTGCAAGAATGATAAGTGTCTTGTGTTTGAGTTTTGCTAACGAAAATGAAATACGAATGTGCCATGATTTATGGTTAAATGTGCATGGTTATTTGAATGATGTCCGGGCTAAGTCCCGAAGGCTTTGTGCTAAGTGACCATATCCGGACTAAGATCCGAAGGTATTTGTGCGAGATACTAATTCCGGGCTAAGCCCGAAGGCATTGGTGCGAGTTACTAAATCCGGGTTAAATCCCGAAGGCATTTGTACGAGTTACTAAATCCGGGTTAAGTCCCGAAGGCATTTGTGCGAGTTACTATAACCGGGCTATGTCCCGAAGGCATTTGAACGAGGAGCTATATCCGGTTAAATTCCGAAGGTACGTGATTTGGGAATGAATGATCTTGCTGTAAAAATTTCAGTTAATACTCTAGAAACATCCCAACATTGAGGTATGTTTCGTATGTGCTTGAATTTAGTTGAGCCCTTACAAATAAGTATTCGCTCAGTTGATAAACGAGCTACCGGCCTTTGGCTAAGTTGATCTTTTGTGTATGTACATAAGGGTTGGTAATGTGAAGCAAGTATGATATCGAAAATTTGTGCATATGAAATTATCCGTTTAGCTATATGAATGCTATACTTTTGTTGTGCTGGAATTCCTTGCTCAAAACTTACTAAGCATAAATTGCTTACTCCGTTTCATTGCTCCTCTGTTTTATAGATTTGGTTCTCCAGCTATCGGACTCGAGATCTTGAAGTCAAAGTCGCCCACACTATCAAAGCCCCCTTTTGGTACAATTTTGGTTGAACTTCGAAATGGCATGTATAGGACTACCCGTTTGTTGTGGGTCATGGACCCTTTGGACTTGTATAATTTTGGTTAGCCATGCGAAAATGGCTTATATATGTTTGAGTGTAATGTTATAATCATTTGCTATGGATATGGTTATTGAGAGGTGTGGATAGGCTTGACAAGGATTGGCCATGGGAATGGTTAATCACTATCATAAATTGTGCTATTTATGCAAAAAGGGCTAGTTGAATCATGGAAACTATGAAATAGGTAAAGTCTACCTTAAAGGCAGATGCTGACAGCAGCAGTGATGTAGATTTGGAAAATCACTAAAAATAGTAGGAATGGAATTAAATAGTGAATAAATTATGTAAACGAACCTTGATGAATCTATTTTCATAGGAAAGTAACGAAACAATCATACGGACAGTATGTTAAGAGATATTCAGGTTCTTGTGAGACAGGGCCAGAACTGTTTCTGGATTTCCTGTTCCGACTTTGGAAATTCATTATAAATTAACCAGAGACAATTAGGATTCAAGCCATATATGTATAGATTCCACTCTGAGTCTAGTTTCTATAGAAACAAACGGCATCAGTATTGAAGCCCTGTACAGGGAGATATCCAAGTCGTAACACGCAAAGGTCATTGTAGTTGATCCCTGTAACATGGTAGACTTTGACTAATAAACTGTACTAATTGGCCGGACCAAAAATTCTAGAAAAAATATGTAGATGGGAATATGAGTCTAGTTTCAGGGAAAAATCACGAAACTGATTTTCGAGTTGTGAAACTCAAGATATGATTTTTAAAGCGACTAGTACGCAGATTGGCAGTGTCTGGGAAATATTTTTTATAAGGGGTTTAAAGTCTGTTAACACCTCGTGTTCGACTCCGGTGTCGGTCTCGGGTTCGGGGTGTTACAACTATTTTGCAAAATTATTGAAAGTATAGGGTTTTACCATGAGTTTTTTCATTATTTTTTTGAAATTTTATGGAAAAAAATGAGTTATGGTAGTGTAATAAACAACTTTTGTGAAGTTGTTTCCATGAAAACCCTAACTAAGGACCATTTTGCATAAGTTATAAAATAGGTGATTAATGTGTGAAATAATGAGAATTGTGGGCTGTTTTTAGTGTAAAAAGTGATCGAATAGGCTTGGTTAGTGAGAAAATGTGATAAAAATCAATTTTTGAACCTAGGGGTAAAATGGTCATTTTGTGAAAGTCTAGGGGCAAAACGGTTATTTTACCCAATTATGAATTTTCGAGTTTCTAGAGTAATTTGCTGATGAGATGAATGAATTTCTATCATTTTAGATCAAGAATTACAAAATTTGGGCCTAGACCGGGGAAAAGCGAAGCAAGTGGACTAAGTCGACCTAGTCGTCTACATTTGTAATCCGAGGTAAGTTGTATGTAAATAATACAACTACATTGTTATTATATGTATTTGAATTGATATAGCATAAAATGCTTGTTTTGTGGAAATAATTATGTATGATGAATATTGAGATAGTAGAACTCCCATTTGAAACTTAGGAAATAAATCAGATATTCATGCCATGACATTCGGGTTGATTGTATGCTAGTGTAAGACATGTTTGAGACATGCATTGGCCACATCATGAGAGCCAGTGTAAGACTATGTCTGGGACATGGGTTCGGCATTGAGACGAGAGCTAGTGTAAGACATGTCTGGGGCATGCATCGGCCTCGAGATGTAAGCCAGTGTAAGACCATGTCTGGGACATGGCATCGGCATTATACCCTGTGTATGAGGCTTAGTGAATATTTGATAGTATTTCAAATGGTTGAATAGTGAGAGTTACAGTTTAAGTTGAACGAGAAAAGTATAACCATGTTGTGAGTGGTACAGGTACCTATTTGAAATGTATGAGATGTGAGCTTAGTATATGCTATGTGAATTATTGGATAGGGACGAGTAAGTTGTGCTTATGCCTACTTTTGTTTTCTGAGCATGATGTTCAATGGTAAAGTTGTTTTTATATTTATTTTCATACAACTTACTAAGCTTTATGCTTACCCCGTTTTTTCCCATTTTCTTATAGTGCCGCCTAATTAGCTCGTGGATCAACGGATGTCGGAGGCATCAATCACACTATCATTTGAAGCACTTGGTATAATTAGTTCTTAAATTTTGATTATGGCATATAGGACTCTTTAATTTTGTGTTTAGTGTCACATTGTTTTAGGGTCAAATGTGTTGGCTTGCTTCAATATTTGACTCATTTTGTATAAGGCCATGAAAAATAGCTAATATTGAAAGTTATTATATGAATGCAAAGTAATCTTTCATGAATGTGACATTGTTGGTATGGTTGAGTACTTGAATTGTATATAGGCCTTAGCTATGTTGTTTGGTTGTGAAATCATATTAATTTAGACTTTGATGTATTGGTTGGTGTTAAATTGTGTCTCAGGGTAGCAAGGGCTTGGTAGATAACCTTATATTGTCCACACGGGTAGACACACGGGCTTGTGTCTAGGCCGTGTGAGACATACGGCCAGCCCCATGGGCATGTTGTCTAGCCGTGTGTCCCCTGCACGTAAAAATTACAAGTTAGAATGCATGGTAGTAAACACACAGGCAGAGACACGATCATGTGTCTCAGCCGTGTAGAGGACACAACCTCTGGCCACAGGCATGTGCCTTGGCCGTGTGCCCCTTATTGGATGCTGATGTCAGAAACAGAATGTCAAGGTTTTTAGACACGGGCGTGTCATGGCCGTGTGAGGGACACGGGCCATACACACGGGCATGTGTCAGACCGTGTTCAAACCCCTGTAGGTTTGAATTTGGAATTAAGTTCACACGGGTATGGGACACGGGCATGTCCCTAGATGCTTAGGCCGTGTGTGTCACACGGGCCATCAGTATGCCCATGTCATAAAGACCACACGGGCGTGTTACCCTTCCACACGGGCGTGTGCCTTGTTTTCAAGGGTTAATTTTCTAAAGTTGGTTAATGACCCGAACTGGTCCCAAATGGTTACGAATGGACGTTTGAGGCCTGTAGGCCAATGTTAAGGAATTTAAACAAAGTTTGAAAAAGTTTTAAGTTTGATCAAGTCTTAATGATTCGAAAACATTGGAATATATGCGTTTAAATGAGGTAACGCCTTGTATCCCATCCCGGTATAGGACTCGGGTGTGGGGTGTTACCTTTAGTGGTATTAGAGCTATGGTTTAGTCAGTTTTAGGACTAACCTAGCATGAGTACGAGTCTAGCTATACATGTCATAGTTGTATATTGATAGTTTAACGACTCCTGTCGATTATAAATTGTATATTGGTACGGAGGATGATGTGGAGAGTAATGCACCGGCTCCCGCTGAAGGGACCGCGCCAGCAGATAGTAGGCCCGTGACATTGAGTCAGGGCGGAGGGGCTAGAGAAGCTTACCTCCACATGATGGATGCCTGGTACTCGGAGTTTGTTCGTGCGAATCCGAACACTCAACCTCCCCCACCTCCTCTAATTCGTCAGTATGCCCCTATAGCTCCGCAAGGACTGGATATGACTAGGAAAGAGAAACCCCCAGTAGACAAAATACGAAAGCAAAGGGCCAAGGAATTTTGGGCTAAAATTGATAATGATTCAGAAAGAGCAGACTTCTAGTTGGAAAATACCATTAGGGTTTTTGATGAGCTATCGTGCACGCCTGAGGAGTATGTGAAGTATGCAGTGTCACTCCTACGAGACTCAGCCTACCAGTGGTTGAATACTCTTGTGTCTATTGTACCGAAAGAGAGGATAACATGGGGATTCTTCCAAGAAGAGTTCCAGAATAAGTAAATTAGTTAGAAGTTTATAGACCAAAAGAGGAAAAAAAATTTAGAGCTGAAGCAAGGTCGTAGGACAGTGACGGAGTACTAGCGTGAGTTTGTGAGACTCAGCAAATATACACGAAAGTGCGTATCTACAGAAGCCATCATGTGCAAGAGATTTGAAGATGGTCTAAACGAAGATATCCGTTTATTAGTTGGCATTTTAGAATTGAGGGAATTTTTAGTGCTCGTAGAGAGGGCATGTAAGGCTTAGGAATTGGCCAATGAGAAGAGAAGAGCTGACATTGAGTCCTGAGACTCAAGGAAAAGACAGATGAGGAAATCACAGTAGACCTCATCTAATAGATCGAGAGAGTTTCCTACCCAATCAAACACATCAGTGGGGTTTTCAAATAGGAACAAGAACAAGCAGAACACGGCTTTTAAAGCTCAAACCACTTTTGTCGCGAGTATTGGTAGTGCTCAGCCAAATAGGCCAGAGTGTTCACAGTGTGGTAGGCATCATTTCGACGAGTTCCGAAGGAATGAGAGGGGGTGCTTCAAATGTGGGTCGTTAAACCACTTCATCCGAGACTGCCCTGAATTAGATGAGAAAGACGAAAAGTAAGAAGTGAAGGCGAATAGTGCTCCTTCGAGGGGTAGACCACAGAAAAACCCGGGCAGTGGGGCTAGTAGTAGAGGAGCTCCTAGAGATTCAGCTGTGAGGTCCGAGGGCTGAGTGCCTGCAAGGACGTATGCCATTTGCACTCGCGAAGAGGCGTCTTCACTAAATGTTATTACGGGTACTTTTTCTCTTCATGATATTTCTGTTACTGCTTTGATTGATTTGGGTTCTACTCATTCGTACGTATGCATAAAATTAGTACCCAGTATGAATATGTCTATTGAGTACCGAATTTGTGATAAAAGTGTCAAACCTATTAGACAGGCATGTTATAATTGGTAAAGTGTGTAAACACTACCCTTTGATGATTAGAGGTCATTATTTTCCGGCTAACCTCATGCTACTATCGTTTAATGAATTTGATCTAATTCTTGGCATGGATTGGTTGACTGTTCATAATGTGATATTGAATTGTGGTAGCAAGTTCATTGAAATGAAATGTGAGAATGGGGATATTATTCAAGTTGAATCAGGTGAACTGGATAACTCACCAGTTTGAGAAAAGGGTATGAGTCCTACCTAGATTTGTGTTGAACACCAAAGAGTCTGAAGTGAAAATTGAGGCAGTGCCTATGGTATGCGAGTATACGAATGTATTTTTGGAAGAATTGCCTGGGTTGCCTCCAACAAGAGAAGTTGAGTTTGGTATCAAGTTGGTCCTTGGTACGGTGCTTATCTCGACCGCTCCGTATAGGATAGCTCCGATGGAATTAAAAGATATGAAGGTACAGTTGCAAGAATTAACTGATAAGGGCTTTGCAAGATCGAGCTATTCACGGTGGGGTGCTCTGGTACTTTTTGTGAAAAAGAAAGATGGGTCGATGAGGTTGTGCATAGACTACCGACAACTCAACAAGGTGACTGTGAAAAAAAAGTATCCCTTGCCAAGGATCAACGATTTATTTAATCAATTGAAAGGAACCACTGTGTTTTCTAAGATCGACTTCAGGTCGGGCTACTACTAGTTAAGGGTTAAAGAGCAAGATGTACCGAAAATCGTGTTTAGGATGAGGTATAGGAACTACGAGTTTCTTGTCATGCCCTTTGGCTTAACAAATGCCCTAACAGTTTTTATGGACTTAATGAACCGTATTTTTCGACCATATTTGGATAAGTTTGTCGTCATTTTTGTCGATGACATATTGATTTATTCGCATGATGAGAGTGAACACATAGAGCATTTGAGGACAGTTTTACAAACCTTGAGAGATAAGCAGTTATACGCCAAGTTCAGTAAGAGTGAATTTTGGCTTAAAGAGGTCAGATTCCTAGGACACATAGTGTCTGGTGATGGGATCAAAGTTGACCCAAGCAAGATCTCGGCTATAGTTGAATGAAAACCGTCGAGGAATGTGATAGAGGTTCGAAGCTTTCTGGGTTTAGCTGGATACTACAGAAGGTTTGTGAATGGATTCTCTATGATAGCCACTCTGATGACAAGGTTGTTACAAAAGGATGTCAAGTTTGAATGGACTGAGAAGTGCCAACAGAGTTTCGAGAAACTAAAGGCTTTGCTGACCGAAGCCCCAATTTTAGTGCAACCGGACCGAGAATAGAGTTTGTGGTGTATAGTGATGCATCCTTAAATGGGTTAGGATGTGTGCTCATACAAGAAGGCTAGGTTATAGCCTATGCCTTAAGACAGCTAAAACCATACGAGAGAAATTACCTGACCCACGATTTGGAGCTAGCAGCTATAGTGTTCGCATTAAAGATTTGGAGACACCATTTGTATGGTGAGAGATGTTGGGTATTCATTGATCATAAAAGTATAAAGTATTTGATGACTTAGAAGGAGTTGAACTTATGGCAAAGGCGATGGTTAGAGTGGATAAATGACTATGAATTGGTGATTGACTATCACCCCAAAAAGGCTCGATTCTGGTAGAGTTGAGAGCTAAACCAATGTTCCTACAAGAGATTTGTGAAGCTCAGAAGGGTGACAAGGATTTACAAGCTAAGATGGCTCAGTGTGAGTTGGGTGATGAATCAGATTTTCAGATTAATACCGAAGGCTGTTTGATGTTCCAAGATAGGGTTTGTGTACCCAAGGACAATGAGCTCATTCAGAAGTTTTACGAGAGGCACATAGTGGTCGCTTGTCTATCCATTCGGGTAGCGTAAAAATGTACAATAACCTGAAGAAAATGCATTAGTGGTCGAGTATGAAAGGAGACATTTCTGAGTTTGTTTCTAAATGTCTAGTTTGTCAACAAGTCAAGGCTAAACACAAAGTACCCTCGGGTTTGCTTCAGCCTGTGATGGTTCCCTAGTGGAAATGAGACCGAGTAACCATGGATTTTGTGTTAGGGTTGCCTTTGAAATTAAAGAAAAAGGATTCCATGTAGGTCGTTGTTGATAGTCGGCACATTTTATACCAGTATGTACTGACTATTCCCTTAAAAAATTGGTCGATCTTTATGTTTTTGAGATAGTGAGACTTCATGGTGTGCCCTTGTCGATTATTTCGGATAGAGATCCAAGGTTTACCTCTCGATTTTAGAGGAAGTTACAAGAAGCATTGGGAATGAAACTGAATTTTAGCACGACTTTTCATCTGTAAACCGACTGCCAGTCAGAGAGAGTAATTCAGATACTAGAGGACATGTTACGGTGTTGTATTCTTGAGTTTCAAGGCAGTTGGGAGAGATATCTATCACTAGTCAAATTCACCTACAACAACAATTATCAGTCAAGTTTGAAAATGGCACCTTGTGAGGCTTTGTATGGGCGTAAGTGCGGGGTCGAATTAGTCAAAGAAACTGAAGGAAAGGTTAAAGTGATTCGTGATTGTATAAAGGCCACGTTGGATAGATAAAAATCCTACGCGGATTTGAAAAAGAAAGAGATCGAGTTTCAAGTTGGGGATAAAGTGTTTTTTAAAGTATCCCCGTGGAAAAAAGTTCTTAGATTCGGTAGAAAAGGCAAGTTAAGTCCACAGTTTATTGGACCTTATGAGATTACTGAGAGAGCAGGGCCCGTTGCCTACCGTTTGGCTTTGCCCTCAGAATTGGAAAAGACTCATGACATGTTTCATGTGTCCATGTTACGTCAATATAGATTGGATCTTTCGCATGTGATCACGCCAACTGAGGTTGAAATTCAGCAGGATATGACTTATGGCGAAGAGCCGATTAAGATTTTGGCTCGGGAGATTAAGCAATTGAGGAATAAGAGCATACCACTAGATAAGGTATTATGGCATAGACATGGGGTTGAAGAAGCCACATGGGAATCCTAAGAAACTATGAGAGACCAATACCCGAACCTATTCACCGGTAAGATTTTCGGGGACAAAAATCCCTAAGGAGAGAGAATTGTAACAGCTTGATTTTAGACCTGGCCGGAATAGTGGTTTCGAAACCACTAACCCAAAATCAAAGAAATTATTTTTAATATTATTTTATGTGTGATGGCATGTTTATAAAGATTCATAAAAATTTTGGTAAATTAATTTTAAAATTTGTGAGCTTAATCACGAAAAAGGACTAAGCCGCATAAAGTTTAAAATTTTTAATTTGATAGCTAAACGAGTTAAAATGCCATGTATCATAAATTGGGGGTCTTTAAAGTGAAATTAGGCCCTAAAATAGTGCTCGAGTGACCATGAGACAAGGATTTTAACTTAGTCAAATGTTAGGTGAAGTTTGTGACTTATTTGACCAAAAAGAAAATAAAATAAACATAGGATGATATCATCCATTTTCCCATCTTCTTCTTGACCGAAAATATCAGCCATAGGAGGCTTTTGAAGCTTCAAAATTTCAGCCACTTAATCTCTCTAAAAGTAAGTGATCTTAATGGTTTTTCTTGATAATTTTTGTACTTTTAGAACCCTTATAACATGAGCTTTCAAATGAGGGGACTATTTTTCAAAATGGTTGAAAGTGTAGGGTTTTCCCATGAGTGTGTTCATATTGTTTTAAGAAATTTTATGGAAGAAAATGAGTTATGGCAGTGTAATAAACAACTTTTGTAAAGTAGTTTCCATGAAAACCCTAACTAAGGACCATTTTGCATAAGTTGTAAAATAGGTGATAAATGTGTGAAATAATAAGAATTGTGGGCTGCTTATGTAACACCCCAAACCTTGCCTGGACGTTATGGCCGAATCTGTAATGTCACATTGAAGTGTATCTTGAAAAGTATCGTTCCGCTCGAAAAGTTCGTATTAAATCAAAACCTTTGTAGTAATCTTCTACAAACCTATAGGTATCCTGATCATGGTGAAAAACTCAAGTAGGTACAGCAAAAGTTAATCATTTCGGGTCTATTATTACTTTCTTTTCTAAAAACAATGTTTGTTGCGAAAGCTTTTTGAAATATGTTGTAATAGCGTGGTGTTTTGGAAAATATTTATCTTTTGCAAAACTCGCGTCCTACTACTAGCAGATATAAATCAAAATAATTAACCCCCAAATTTAAGTAAAAATTTAAAGAGGCCTTATTACATAGCAAATACCCAAATTAAATAGGTTAGAGGATAAAAGTTTAAAACAGTAGCAAAAGCAGTTGTGTGGCCTCCATCGAGTCCCTCGCAGTACTGACCCGCCTAAAGATTACCTGCACAGGAAAGCAGAAAGGTGAGTTTATGAAAACTCAGTGTGTAATCCCTTATTAAACAAACAATCAGTCACACTATAGGCAAATTCATTCTGGGCCTAAGCCCGCTTAAGTAACAGTCTACTAATAGTTAGGGCCTTAGCTCCATACAGTTTCAGTAGCAGTGTGGGCCTTAGCCCATTACAGTAACAGTAACAGAAATGTAATCAAAAGTCCCACCCATCCATCCTCTACACTCCACTCTGACCAGCCCTACACTCCATGTTGGGATAAAATCAACCCACCCATCCTTACACTCCAAAATATAGCACCGGTTACAGCACTAAATAGTATATGCAGCAGAGCTGCCAGTACAGTACACTTCCTCCAAATATATCAAACCCACCCTCATCAACATGTCATGTCATAATATCATACGTGTATGCAGAAATGACATGCTCAAATATAGTTATACATAACATAGGGGTATATCAATCATTTTACCTCATAAGGGTATAATGGTCATTTCATCAGTATGGGATCTAAATGTACTTACTAACCCAACAAAAAGTCCACAATCATCTCAGGCGACCCGTGCAACCTTAACAATCAATCAATGAAAATGGGCCCAAAGCCCATAATACAGCCCATGTGGGCCCACACGCCCGTGTGGCCCAATAAGCCCAAAAATGGCGTTGGCCGTGTGAAACACACAGCCTGACCCATTAATCTCCACACGTTTGTGTGGTTTACCCTTGTGGGGCCCACGAATTCGTAGGGCCTACACGGCTTATTTTGGCCCAACATGGCCCAAAACGGCCCAAGTCCATGAAATCGCTTATGGTGGCCTCTACGATCAAACGTCCACGTTTTGTACTTTCAATCCACCACACACTCGTGTAGCGACACTAGTCATGTTTTACGGCTTTTGCCGATTTATGATTATAGCAGTCTGATTACACACCTGTTTACGAAAACGTGCAAAAAGTCCATGAGAACTCCAACCTACATTAATTCACAAGATCTAGTTAATCATCCTATCCAAAACCCCCACAAAAATAACTTGCCCAAAAACTTACCCCTTACTAGAACAAATCAGCCATTTATGGCTTACTCGCTGAATCCGTTGTAAGATACCAATCAAAAGGCTTTAGGGTTTATCTGCATTCCAAACCACACTTATCAACCACCAATAATTGAATAATTTGTACTAGTTGAACAATCGCTTACCGAAATTTAATGCCCAAACTAGGAGGAAGAATATTCGCCCTACACCTATAAAAGCTGGAAGTACACAATTGATAGAGGCAAAATGGAACACTTGTACCTTTCAGACAATGGCAGCATAGGGAGATATTAGTTATAAGCGCGATAGAAGAGAGAAAGAGAGGGGAAGAATAAACACATACCCTCACACCTGATTAGTCGAACATCAAAAGTCCAGAACTGAAAGTTTAGAAGGAGAAAATAGGTATTCGGCCATAATACAAAAATAAAGAGAAGGAAAAGAGCAAGAACAATCAACTAAGGTTACAGTGTGGAGAGGAGTGGGAATCAATTAATGCAAAAAACTCGAATGAGAGGAAGTAAGAAAGAAAAGAAGGGGTTCAGCTAGAGCAAACCGAATTGAGAAGAAGAAAAGAACCAATGGTATTCGGTAATAGGTTGTGGAGTGAGGAATAGAGTGTTTAGTCAAAAGAAAGCCCCAAAATGAAACACTAGAATACCCGAATGGTCACTAGAAGAGTTCGGCTGACAAACAAATAACTAAACTCCTAAGCAAAACGAAGCAAAAGAGCAGAAGCTACCGTAAAAAAGAGCAAAAACTGGACAGATTCGGCACCAAATGCCTAAGACTGATTTGGCATAGAGGGAGTCCCACTTTCGACAAACTGCTACCTCTTCCCCACTCCTTGATCCACTCCTTAAATCACTCCCCAAATCTCTCATCTAACCCCTCAACTAACCAGTTCAAACCCCTTTCAAACTTCCCCTAACATTCAGCCACACACTCTACTCTCCCTCAACCACTTTAACCTCCCACTAGCTTTAGAGTTCTACTACTACTCAACTTCCCACAGACACAGTAACAAAATAAACACCCCCTGTGTGCAACAGGGCTCGAACACAAGACCTACTAGCCGCAGTAACACGCCACTATCCCTTGGACCAACAGCCTTTTTATGACTTGATTTCCCGCAATTATTTAAGAACCCATCATCTAGCAACAAAAGTTTTATCCAATTAAAACAAAAAATTTTACTAAAGCCCAGGTTTGAACCCAGGACTTCTCACACTTCTTAGGACACTTAACCACTGAAGCAGACAATCCAAAATGCAACATAATACACAAATTTAATCACTTAAAGATTTGAGGCGTTACCGCTTAGCTATTTTACAAAAATCTTTAATAAATCTTGTATAAAACCCAGCATGTCCTAAAAAGCTTTGAATAGCCTTAACTGAACTAGGTGGAGGTAATTTCTTAATGGTTTCAATTTTCGCTCTATCAACCTCAATCCCTTTTACTTGAAATTTTATGGCAAAAAATAATCCCTTCTCAAACCATGAAGTGACATTTTTCCCAATTAAGTACAAGGTTTATTTCCTTATACCTCAATAGAACTCATTTTAAGTTTTTAAGACAAAGATGGAAAAAATTACTGAATACCAAGAATCCATCCACAAATACCTCTATAATGCCTTCTAAAAGTTCATCAAAAATGGTCAACATGCAACACTGAAAAGTAGCAGAAGCATTACATCATTCAAAAGGCATTCTTCGGTAAACAAACTTACCATATGGACATGTAAATGTCATTTTTCTTGATCTTCTGGAGTTATCAGGATTTGAAAGTAGCCAGAAAGTTCATCTAGGAAGCAATAATACATATGCCTAGATAAACTTTCTAACATTTGATCAATGAATGGTAACAGAAAGTGATATTTTCTCGTGGCATCATTCAACTTCCTATAATCAATGCAAACTCTCCATCCCATAACTGTTCTCTTTAGAGTCAACTCATTCTTCTCGTTGGCTACAACAGTCATGCCTCCCTTCTTAGGAACAACCTGCACAGGACTCACCCAAGTACTGTCAAAAACAGGATAAATAACACTAGCATCTAGAAGTTTAATTACCTCAGCCTTGACGACCTCTTTAATGTTAGGATTTAGTCGTCTTTGAGCTGGCACACATGGTTTGTATTCATCCTCCATTAAAATTTTATGGGTGCAGAAAGAAGGGCCGATCCCTCTAATGTCTGAAATTTTCCAAGCTATAGCTCTTTTATGGTCCTTTAATACCTTCAGTAACTTATCTTTCTTATCTGGCTGCAAATTTGAAGTAATAATCACTGGTAATATGGAATTATTTCCAAGAAACTCATACTCTAGGTGATTTGGTAATTGCTTCAGTTCTAATTTAAGAGGTTCTTCAATAGAGGGTTTTAATTTTAATTCATTGTTTACCTCAATACCCTCATAATTCTTCTATCTTAGTGAAGACTTATTAGAATCTAAATCAATTTTTGTCTCGCCTATCACAGTGGTATCATCATCTACCTCCTCTCCTTGGACAAGACATAGTTCCAACGTGTCCTTATGAACAATTTCCTGTAAAGAGTCTTGAACAACATGGTCAATAGAATCAATAAAATAACATGAATCATCTTGTTCTTTAAAGAATCGCATGGCATCATAGATTTTAAAAATAATCTCTTCGTCACTTACCCTAAGCATAAGTTTACCGTCACCCACATAAATAACAGCCCTAGCAATGGCTAAAAATTAGCGACCTAAAATTAAAGGTACCTTAACATCCTCATCCATGTCAAGCACAACAAAAACAATAGAGAATATGAATTTATCTAGTTTTACAAGGACATCTTCAATAATACCCTTAGGATATTTAATAGATGTATCAGCTAATTGAATACTCATCCTAGTGAGTTTTGGTTCCCCAAGACCAAGCTACTTGAACATTTTATAAGGCATCAAACTAATGTTAGTACCTAAATCAGCTAATGCTTTCTCAATATTTAAACTACCAATTAAACAGGGAATAGTAAAACTTCTTGGATCTTTCAGCTTGGTTGGTAGTTTATTTTGAAGAATAGCTGAACATTCTTCGTTGAGTTCCACAGTAGATAGCTATTCAAACTTCATTTTATTTTTTAAAAGCTCCTTCAAAAATTTTACTTATGTAGGCATCTGCCAAATAGCTTCAACAAAAGGTAAGTTAATATGCAATTATTTAAAAAGTTCAAGAAATTTACCTAATTGTGCATGCGATCTTTCTTCAACTTTGCTAGATATGGGATCGGTGATTTATATTCCTTAAGTACTGGTGTTTCACTCACTTTGGGTTTTAGCTCCTCATCCTTTTTCTTATCAGATTCTTGTTGCAGCTTATTTTCTGGTTCAGTCAACACCTTCCCATTCCTTAGTGTAACTGCTTTCACATGCTCTTTTGGGTTGGGTTCATTGTTGCTAGGTAAACTACTTTGCTGCCTTTCTGAAACTAACTTAGCAAGCTGTCCAAATTGATTTTTGAGCCCATGAATCAACGCTTGCTGATTTTTCAAAGCTGTCTTGGTATTTTGAAAACTAGTTTCTGACACCGAAATAAATTTTGTCAACATCTCTTCAAGGTTCTGTTTCTTTTCTTGCTGATAAGGTTGTTGTTGAAAACCTAAAGGGGGTTGTAGGTTTTGATTTCCTTAACCAACCCAAGAGAAATTTGGGTGGTTTCTCCATCCTGCATTATAGTTGTTACTATAAGGATTATTTTGAGGTCTAGAATTATTACCCATATAATTTAATTGCTTATTCTCATGCTAGGACCTTAGGGTAAATAGTATGAATTATTCATTCCACATCTATTTGCGTTGCATTGCATCACCGGATGTACCTGTGTAGAAATACGTAAACCATCAATTTTTTTTAATTCAAGAGTTCTACCTAGTTTGACAACATTGTGACAGCATCTAAGTTAAAAACTCTGGCTGCTTTTGTGGGCTTCGTCCTTATGACTTGCCACAGATAATTATTCAGTGACATATCTTCTAAAAATTCATAAGCCTCCTCAAGTGTTTTATTAGTCAAAGTACCACCGGTGGCTGCATCGATCAATTGCCTAGTCGAGGGGTTCAAACCGTTGTAGAAAGTTTGAACTTGTAACTATAGAGGTAACCCACGGTGAGGGCACCTTCTTAATAAATCCTTATACCTCTCCTATGCATCATATAGAGTCTCTAAATCCATTTGCACGAAGGAAGAGATATCATTCCTCAACTTGGTTGTCTTAGACGATGGGAAATACTTCAATAAGAACTTTTTGGTCATTTGCTCCCATGTAGTGATAGAACATCTTGGTAGGAAGTTCAACCACTATTTAGCCTTATTTCTCAATGATAAGGGAAACAACTGTAGCCGAATGGCATCATCAGAAACGTCATTTATCTTAAAAGTGTCACAGAATTCCAAAAAGTTAGCCAAATGAGTATTTGGATCTTCATCTTGCAAACCATCAAACTAAACAAATTGTTGGATTATCTAAATGGTGTTTGGCTTCAATTTGAAGTTATTTGTAGCAATAGTAGGTCTCACAATACTCGATTCAGCCCCAGTTAACTGGGCTTGGCATAATCGTACATAGTACGAGAAGCAGGATTTGCGGCAACCACAAAAGGTAGCTGATTATTCTGATTTTCAGCCATCTCCTTAGTAATATTAATGATGTCCTCTTCCTCTTCCACTATATTCTGCCGATTCTGCCTTACTTCTCTACGGTTTTTGCGAACTGTACTTTTGATCTCACTATCAAAAACTAAAGGTCCTGACAGGTTTCTTCTAGTCATATACTAAAGGAACCTGCCAGAAACAAACAAAAGAAAAATTAGAAAACAAAATTAGACTAAAAATAAAAATAAAATGCAATAAAAGTAAAATTGACTAAATTAAAAAAAAATTTAGTGTTCCTAATATCTTAGTCCTCGGCAATGGTGCCAAAAACTTGATGAGTCACTAAACTAACTAAACTCACGACAAAGGCAAGCACACCTATCGAATAGTAGTATAGCTATAGTGAGTCGGGAATATCATATCCATAAGGACTAAAAGTACTAGTAATTACTATCTTTTTATTATCTAGCCTATAAATTAAAAGGGATGTTTTTAATCTAAATTTAACTAAACTAATTATTAAGAATGCGACAGGGAATAGAATGAAAAAACTTGAATATAACCAAAGAAAAAGACAATACTCAGGAAAGAATCCACCTAGACTTCACTTGTTATTCTGAATCTGAATTAGACTATTTATTCACTTGTCTTGATCCGTAGAAATCCCTAAATTATATTAATATCTCTTTTGCAAATAAGAACAACTGACTCTAGGTTGATTAATTTAAATCTCTTTCTAATTAAAACCCATATTGTCACATTAACTCGAACTATGTATTCCCCTATTAGATTTGACTCTAATCCGGTAGATTTATGTCGTCCTATTTGTAGGATTGCATGCAACTCCTCTCAATTATGCCAGATCTACTCTTAAACAAGGACTTTTGCTCCACTGAAATAAGCACATCACACTTGAATTAATATCCTGAAAATATTAAAGCAAGAAATAAGCATACATAATTGAGAACAAGAACAAGTATTTATCATATAATCCAAAAAATTAAATCATAAGATCCATCATAGGTTTCATTTTCCCTAGGTATATAGGGAATTTAGTTCATACTTTGGGAGGAAAACATCTCAAAATTAGGAAAACAACAAAACATAAAGAAACCCAAAAACTTCTGGAGAAAATGAAGGGAGATCTTCAGTTTTGAAGGAGATCCTACTTCTGAGTTGATTCCGACGGTGTTCTTCGAGTAATTTCTTCGTTCCAGTATGCGTCCTCCCTTTAGATCCTCTTCTAGTGTGTATTTATAGACTTTAGAATGCCCAGAAACCCTAAAAATTGGCTTTTTCGTGTGTTTAGGAAACACGGGCGTGTGCTCAGCCAGTGTGGGAATGCTCAGGCCATGTGGTTCTTGAAAATAGCATGTTTTGCCCGATTTTGGCCCGTTTTCTGCTCCTTTTACTCCCTATGCTCTCCTAAGTATAGAAACATGAAATTAAAGGATTAGAAGCATCAAATTCACTAAATTATATAACAAATCATCCAAAAACGTATCAAGAATGGGATTAAAACATGCTACTTTTATGGCTTCTCAAGCTTTCCCCCCTCCGACTCTTTGGTCTTAAGAATGTTGGTTTTAAGAATGATCGATTGCCCTTTTCCAACCCTTACTGCCCAACCTAAAAGCGAATAGCTAATACATTCCACTTACTGAATAGGGTTCTATGGTCGGTCCGCGACCCCTGGATACCGAAGGCGTCCTTGGGGTGAACTTAAAGCTTTTCAATCAAAATCACAAATTTATATATCTAATCCCTAAATATTTTAGGTCATCACATTTCAGTCCGATGCCGCCGATTGACCAGACAACACCCATAAAAAATATTATTTTTTAAAACTTGATATGACTTGTGGCTGGGGAGAGGGGTGCCACCAATTGATCAAACGGCACCGATTTTTTACTTTATCTCCTACCTAGATTCGTAAATATTATTGACTTTATCCTATTCCAATATTTATTTAATTATTTTATATTATTTAAGTAAAACACCCATTATACTTCCATTAATTTTAGACTTTTCATTTTCCTCATTTTTTTACGGTTTTTGTTATACTTAATGAAAAATTTCGTCAGTAACTTCGGTTAACGAACATTAATATGTATTAAAATACTATTTAAAATATTTATTTTGAATATTATTTGCAATAAGAAAAAGAATTGAGTCATCATTTAGATTAAAATAGTTTTTAATAGCACGTGTTACAAGTGATTTTCGTGTATAATTTTTAAATAAAATATTTTTAAATATTGTAATTAAATTTTTATTATGTTGTTTGAATTGTTAAATATAATTAAAATGAGTTAACTTATTTAATAATTCAAATATAATAAAAAGAAATTTTCAAATATCATATTAAAATATTGACATTTTGTAGATCAATATTTTTTTAATATTATTAAAATATTCAAATTATATTAAAATATTGGTATTATTTTCAACATACCATATAATTTCACTCTATGTAATCATCATTAAAATAATAACTAATAAACAACTATTAAAATATCTATACTATTTATTAAGTGTTTTATTGAGTTAGTGTCATCCTTAATCGGGCCACTAACTCGGTTAGAGAAATTATGAAAATATTTTTTTGAAATAAAAATAAGTTATATAATTTGAGGTTGATTTAATTTTCTATTTAAAATAATAATAAAAATATGCATATGTTAGGATTTGAACCCGAACAATTGCAATAGTAAAATATTTACTTTAAATCACTCAACTAAAACTTTATTTTAATATTTTTATACATTTCAATATTTATTATGCATACTTTATTACCTCCATCAAATATGTATTTGATTAAGTGTCAAAAGTTAACTCGACATCGACTTAACATTAATGAAAACATCATGATAACCAATTTTAATATAATTTTTTTCATTTTAACATTGTATGTATTTCATGTGTTATTATCAATTAGTTTTAAACCATACATTTTATTATTTATTGTATGTTATTTTTAAACACACATTTATGTTCTTAATTTGTGCTTTCTACCCCATAACTGTAACATCCCCAAATCCGGCCTAGACGTTATGACCAAATTTGGTGATGTCATATGGAATGGGATTTAAAATCAAATTTATCAATTTAAGACCGTTTCCGTTTATTAGCTTCTATTTATCTCTCGTCAATTTCAAAATTATTTTCTCATTAATTTGATTCGTTTAAAAACATATTCTATAGCGGAAGCTTTTAAAACCGTGATATTTAAAGAAAACCATTCGCATTTAGGAAGAACGCTGTTTTTAATGAAATCGAGTTTTTGTTGAGTTTTGCAGTTTAAAAGTCCATGGGAACAGTTAAAATCCAAAATAAAAGGCAAACAGTCCAAAAGTCCCAAATTACATCAAAAGTACCCCAGAAAAATAGGAAACAAAAATCATAAATGAAATTAAAGCAGTTCAATAGACATATGGTGACCGTTAAGTCCTCCGCCGCACCGATCCGTCTAAGTCTGGGGATTACCTGTACAGATAAAACAAAAAGGGGTGAGTTTACTTAAACTCAGTGTGTAGTCCCCTACAGGAGATATTCATACAGTCAAACAACAATTATCAGTCAAATGCAGTCTAGGGCCTAAGCCCATTACAGATTCAAATACAGTTTAGGCCTTAGCCTATCTCAAATATAGTATGCATACAGTAACAGAAATTAGTATCCTACCCACCAGCCTCTACACACCATCTCCGACCATCCCTACACACCATGTGGGGTTTAAAACACCCACCTAGCCCTACACACCAAGTTATACCAAAAGCGGCACATATCAGTAATATTGCATCTGAGCTGCCAGATAATAGGCATGAAAGCCTTTCAGTACACTTCCTCTAATAATCAATCATCCCACCCCAATGCAAATGCAACTTAACATGCTCAATGCAGACATACAGAAATACATGCTTGCATGCTAAAATCCAGTTATCAGTCATACATACGGATTAGTAAACATGCATAAATTTAACATGCTCAATACACACATTATATATATATTCAGGTCACACGATTATGGGTCTAATTAGCACTTACCAACCCTATAGTACGTTCACAGTCGACTTTGGCGACCTGTGCAATCCTAGGAAACATTTTAGCTAAATGGGCCCACACGCCCATGTGGTTTGCCCATGTGGCCCACACGCCCAAGTGGTTTGCCCGTGTGGCCCACACGCTTTGCAATTTCAGCTTTCGTCAAATCCCGTTTTCTACGTTTTCAGGTACACACTTGGTATTGTTTCGATGCAAAAACCCTCCCGAATAGACCAGCACCTAAAATCAGTACCACAAACCTCTCGAAATTAGTTTAAATCCATGATTAGCCCAAATCACCAAATCGACAATATTTCAAATCGAACATTCAACATTTACTTAACTACCTCGAAATTTACCTGATCAGAACAGATGAGGGTACTGCTGACGCATCTAGTCCTCAGGCTCCCACGTGGCCTCCTCAGTGCTATGATTCTGCCACATCACCTTCACTAATGGGATAGACTTCTTCCGAAAAACCTTGACATCGCGATCCAGAATCCGAACTGGCTCTTCTTCGAAGGTCAAATTTGGCCTCACCTCAATCTCCTCAACAGGGACAACATGAGTAGGATTAAAACGGTAACGCCTCAACATCAAGACATGAAATACGTCATGAATACAGTCTAGCTCTGGAGGTAACACCAACTGATAAGCGACTGATCCCACTAATTTCAAAATCTGATACGGCCTAATAAACCTAGGGCTCAACTTACCCCTACGATCGAACCTCATAACCTTCTTCCATGGAGAGACCTTAAGAAACACGAAGTCCTCCACCGAATACTCAATCTCACGGCTCTTCAGATCTGTATAAGACTTTTGTCTGTCAGAATCCGCTTCCAGGCGATCTCGAATCAGTCGAACCTTATCCTCGATCTAAAAGCCAACTCAGGACCCAAAACTCGCCGTTCACCCAACTCAATCCAACACAAAGGAGTACGACATTTACGGCCATATAGAGCCTCGTAAGCTGTCATCTGAATACTAGCTTGAAAGCTGTTGTTGTAGGCGAACTTGGCTAGCGGCAGGTAGTCCTCCCAACTGCATTGATAACACAACTCCTCAACATATCCTCCAGTATCAGAATCACCCTCTTAGATTGACCATCGGTCTAAGGATGGAACATAGTACTGAAGTCCAATCTATGAACCCAGAGTCTCATGTAACTTTTTCCAGAACCGAGACGTGAAACGAGGATCTTATTAAAAAAGATTGAGACCGGTACCCCATGCAGTTTCACTATCTCAAAAATGTAGAGCTTCGCCAACTTCTGAAATCAATAGTCAGTCCTAACCGAAATGAAGTGGCGCAGACTTGGTCAATCGATCCACAATGACGCAAACTGAATCCTTCTTTATGAGCGTTAGGGGTAACCCACTAACGAAGTCCATCGTTACTTGTTCTCACTTCCATAGCAAAATCTTAATTGATTGTAGCAAACCTGAAGGTAACTGATGCTCAGCCTTAACCTGTTGGCATGTCAGACATCGTGCCACAAAATTAGCAACCTCCCTTTTCAATCTCGGCTACCAATACAATCCTCGAAGATCTTCGTACATCTTGTTCCCACCAGGATGCATAGCATAAGGGCTATTATACGCCTCTCTCAGAATAGACTGCCTTAGATTAGTATCATTTGATACACAAATTTGACCATGGAAACAGAGTACCCCATTATTATTCAGTCCAAAATCCGTAATACTGTTACTCTCAACCTGACTGAATTGAAGACCCAACGATTCATCCTCTAACTGCCTATCCCAAATTTGTTCCATCCAAGTCGGTTTAACCTACAGCTCAGCCAACAAACTTTCGTCGTTGAACAAACTAAGTCGAGTGAATATCGCTCTCAGATCAGTCATCGCCCTACGGCTCAATGCATCGGCCACCACATTGGCCTTGTTAGGATGGTACTCAATAATACAGTCATAGTCCTTAAACAGTTCAATCCATCTACACTGCCTAAGATTCAACTCTTTATGAGTCAGGAGGTACTTGAGGCTTTTGTGATCAGTGTAGATAATACACCTCTCACTGTACAAATAATGCTTCTAGACTTTCAAGTCAAAGACTACGGTGGTAATTCCAAATCATGCGACGGATAGTTTGCCTCATGCATCTTGAGCTAACGAGACGCATATGCCACAACCCTACCATCCTGCATCAGAACACAACCCAAGCCTACATACGACACGTCACTCTAAACCACAAACTCCTTTTGAAGTTTAGGCTGTATCAGAACAAGAGCCTCAGTCAAAACCGTCTTAAGCTTCTCGAAGCTCTCCTACTGCACATCAGTCCAGACAAATGGAACACTCTTACGTAGCAGCTTAGTTAATGGCACTGCAATCAGTGAGAAACCTTCCACAAACCGTTGATAATAACCCGTCAGACCCAGAAAACTACAGATTTTAGACACATTCTAAGGCTGTTTACAATCCAGTACAGCCTTAATCTTTCAAGGATCGACACAAATTCCCTCAGCAAAAACCACGTGTCCCAGAAATGTTACCTCTCGTAACCAAAATTCACACTTGCTAAATTTAATATAGAGCTGATTTTCCCTCAAAGTCTGAAGAACCACTCTAAGGTGCTCGGCATGCTCATCCTTAGGCTTAGAATAAACCAATATGTCGTCAATGACTACCACAACAAACTAATCCAGATAGGACTGAAACACTCAGTTTTCATCAGCTCCATAAATGCAGCCAGAGCATTAATCAACCCGAAAGGTGTGACTAAGAGCTCATAATGCCTATAACGAGTCCTAAATGTCGTCTTATGCACATCTACCTCCTTAACCCTTAACTGATGATACCCTAAATAGAGATTGATCTTAGAGAACACTGAAGCCCCTCGGAACTGATCAAATAAGTCATCGATCCTCGGAAGTGGATACTTATTCTTAATGGTCAACTTATTCGGCTGTCGATAATCAATACATATCCTCATGATCCCATTCTTCTTCTTAACAAACAGAACCAGTGCTCCCCACGGAGACATACTAGGACAGATGAAACCTCAGTCCAACAACTCTTGAATTTGAGCCTTAAGCTCCATAAGCTCCTTCGGTGCTATTCGATAGGGCGATAGACACCGGAGCTGTACCAGGAAGAAGCTCAATCCCAAATTCCACTTTTAGATTCGGTCTCAGGAAAGACGTTCGAAAAATCCCTTACAGTTCTGATGTCATTTACAGTAGAGTCCCCAGAAATAGAAACACTAATATAGGCCAAGAACGTCTTACATTCCTTACGAACCAGTTTCTCAGCCACCAGCGCAGAGATCACATTAGCCAAATAATTTTGACGTTCTACCTCATTACCCTCCTCAATTCTCAAGACAACCTTCTTAGTCGCACAGTCCAGACTGACACGATACTTGGCCAACCAGCCCATACCCAGAATCAGGTCGAACTCCCTAAACGGAAGCTCCATTAGATTAGCCAGAAATACTAACCCTTGAACCTCTAGTGGAACATCTTTATACAGTTTGCTAACCCGAACCGGTTGCCCCAGTGGACTCAGTACAGTCACCTCACTAGAAGTACTCTCAACCAAAATCCCCAAGTTTTCAAACACGGTGCTAGTTACATAGGATTGTATGGAACCTATGTCTATCAAAGAAAAGTAAGGTACATCATAAATTAAGAACGTACCAGTAATGACGTCTAGAGCTTCTTTGTCCTCCCGACGAAGAGTAGCATAAACAAGAGCAGGCTGTCTCGCATCAGTCTTTCCAGCACCTCTGTCAGGTGCTCTCTATCCACGGTCCATACCGTTACCACCCCTAGCCTAACCATGGCCCTCAGTGGCTACTGAACTACCCTTTGTGGCTGTGTAGTACCAAAACCCGGAGCTTGCACCTAATCAACCCTCAACGGACACTCCCGAACGCGGTACTCTAATGACCCACACCTCAAACACTTCCCAGTCCTCTTGCAACACTCGTCCTGATGGCGTCTACCACAATCTCCACACGGCTGTAATCCAGTAGGAGCAACAAGGGGCCCAGCTCTAACCGGCCCATCAATCCTGGCCTTTTTCTTAGGCCTCTACACCAAACTCGAGGGCTCCAAATCCCTCTTGTTCTTATCCCTCTCACGATCTCTATTTTGGCGCTCAGCACACTTAACCTCTTCGATGATCTTCGCCTTCTCTACCAGAACGGAGAACTCTCACTCCCTTTACAGAGCTATTAGTACCCCCAGATTATCCCTAAGGCCATCCTCAAAACAAACATATCTCTCATATTCAGACGCCACCATACCTCACGCATAGTGGCTCAATCTCAGAAATTCGGCCTCATACTCGGCCACTGATTGGTCTCCTTAGTGAGGTTCAGAAACTCACGCCTACGAGCATTGATGTAACTTGCTCCCACATACTTCCCTTGGAAGGCAGACTTAAAAAACTCTCACGATAGATGATTGGGTTTAGTTCCCTCCATAACGGTCAACCACCACTGATAAGCCTTATCACGAAGCAACGAGACTGCACCCTTCAATTTCTACTCAAGGGTACAGTCTAAATCATTCATTATCCCCTCAGTAGCCTCCATCCAGTACTCAGCCACATTAGGGACGACTCCAGTGACACCCTTAAAAAGTTCAGCTCCATTGGACCGGAGTCATTCCGTCACCAACCATCGGCCCCCAGATCTAGCGTTGGGCCCAGCAACCCTCTCCAGTATCCTTAACATAGCCTGAGACAATGCATCGCCCCCAGCCATACGATTTTAAGACCCAGTTTCAGTAGCAGGTGACACCGACTGTAACACCCCTAACCCATATCCATCGCCGGATTAGGGATACGAGGCATTACCTATCAAAAACACAATTTTAAAACATTCATCTATATATATAATTAATCAAGGCTGGCTCATTTAAAAATAAAATATAATCAATTCACATTTCAGAACATACAACAAATTACACTTTGCACATACAGGTCACAACAAATCTCAACTTGTTATTAACAGTATATAATGCATTTAATTGTACAGTAATATCTATTACCAACATGGTTTATCATGCTTCTATTCCCACTCATGTTGTTATACACACAGCCACCAAAATCATACACACATTCTTACAATTTAATGAATCATAATGCACATCTTAATTACCACATATACAGCTTAAGTAACAATTAATTTGAAATTGCATACTTTACACCTTACTACAAACTGATACAACCAACCGATATATATTGCTCATAAATTCTCATATAAATCATTTAAAACATTAGTTATTAAAGTCTGTACATAACTACTTCAGACATTAAATTACACGCAGTTGGCCTTAGTAAATTTTAACCGTTTCATGCACATACCAACAAGAAGTACACTTATCATATATGCAAATTAACCTGCTTAAAATTTCATATTAAATAACTAAGTAAAAGACATCATTCGGACATCTCAAATTATTGTTCCCATAATGTCATACATGCCTAACTTTAAAAGCAAACTCTTGGTAAACACGTTTAAATGTACAATCCTATTACATAAATTAATATATAATCACATACGTATATTTAGTACATTATATCATGGCCAAACATATTAATAATGCATATGCACATAATACTTAACTTATCCTAAAATAACAATCACACTTAGCATTGAATGCATATTAAACAATCGACCAAATATTCATGAAACAGACGCAACATATATCACTTTACAACCAAATCAATCAAACTAATAAACATTTATCCATCACAGTTAACTATTTCGCATTTCATATCTCTTATACCAATTATCAATTTCAATAAATACATATAATGCTTTTCTTCTTTATAGCTGAATTTACTACCTAACACCACATGCACATCTAAGCTTCCATTAGTAGTTACAAACAATCAATCTCATTTAACAATCTAGCCAAGAACACATAAAACCAAACTTAATCATTTTAAGAAAATCATTTTCAAAGCATTTAGTAACTGTAACGAATATTATACCTTCGCAGCACATAACTATAAAACTAAAATAAACATAACTCATACTCACCATGACCGAATTCAAAAATAAAAGTTTAGCCATTTTCGCATGGCTTATATACATAACCAATATTTAGCATTTCAAAGGTAAATTCCAACCTATACATGCCATAATTTAAGTTTAGCTAATAAGGTACCAAACAGTAGATAGCGTGATGAGCTTGGCTGACAGTCCCCAAGCTTGTAGCTTGACTTCAAAATCTATTAAACAGAGTAACATAATACACAGAGTAAGCTATCACAGCTTAGTAAGTCATAAGCAAATAAACATCTTGATAACATATTCAAATTGATTAAGCTTACCGAATTATAATATCATTATCAATACTTAATCTTAAATCTACAAAGGAGATAAATAATATATTCGATGCACCATAATTACCTAGGCCGAATGTTCACCTAAACTATTTAATCAAAAGTTATTCAACTTTCAAGCCACAATGTCAATACACATTCAAACATATATTTAAACATTCGAATCAACTCAAGAACCATAATATGACATTTTACACATATATTTCCTATGTAGCCGATTATACACAATCACACATATGTATATACACATAGTTAAAAATCTCTTTAATAAAACTTAAGTTACTCACCTTCCAAGCCAAGATCACATATCATATTCGTACATATTCCTTATTAAATTCATACACCACTTGTAACATACATAAATTAGCTTACTTACCTTGTTTCCATAGATAACAGATTATTACATACCTGATTTTTCAGCTCATTTTTTGTATTTATTCACAACTATCCATGCCCGATGAACCATTCGGAATTGGGTAGGACACTCGGATAATCACACATATATCGTACAATACCAACATCCCAGACGTGGTCTTACATGTAATCTCTTATTGATTCTACTGTCTCAAACAGGGTCTTACTCGTAAACAAATATCGGAATCACATATCGATGTCATGATCTTACTCGCACACATATATCGGAATGCTATGTCATGACATATGTATCCTAATTATTCCTAAGGTTCATTCAGGGCTTTCGGACGTCGTAACTCTGTCGAAACGAATTTGGAAACATGGTAACCAAGCTTATTCACATTTGGCTTTAACATGTAATAAATCATACAATTCATTTCAGCATATATATATTACATTTAATTAGAATTAAGTACGACTATTTGCTTATAAACTTACCTCGGACAACGAAAAATCGGTACGGATCGACTAGCCGACAATTTTCGTTTTCCCCCGATCCAAATCCAATTTCTTTGGTTCTTGATCTAAACATATTCAAATTAAGCTCATTCAAACCTATTTTCATTCAATTTAGTCCAACAACACATAAATGGACAAATTACCATTTTACCCCTGACATTTATAATTTTTACAATTTAGTCCTTATTGCACAAAACACAAAATACACAAAATTTCAAAGTACCCAGTTAGGCCGAATGGCACCCATACCTATACAAGCCCATATATTTCATTAATTTCACATTTTAGTCCCTCAAGTTATTATTTTTGCAATTAAGTTCTAATTACTCAAAATCATCAAAAACTCTAATACAAAACATGTTAATCTAAAACATATCTTTCCTATTTCATCATCAAACAAGAAAAATCACAAGCTATCAACAATGGCACAACTCAAAATATTCATCAAAATCAAAAATTAAAACATGGGTCTTGAAGATTACTAAGCAACAATCTCAAAAACGTAGAAATTATCAAAAACCGAACTAAATTCATACCTTGATTAAGCTTTAAGATTGGCTGAACCCTAACTCTTGTTCTTTCTTTTTCTTTTGTTTATATTCGGCTAAGTGATGAAGAAATAAAAGATTATTTAAGTTATCATATAATATAACATATATACTAACTTATTATTATTACATCTTTTACATTTTTAACCTTATTTATCATATTATAAAACCATTATGCCATGGACACTACCGTCACTTCACTTAGTAATGGGGAATTTGTAACTTAAAGGCTTCCACTTAAAAAGCCAAGTACAATTCAGCCCTTTTTGAATTAACCACCAAATTTTCATTTTACGTGATTAAGTCCTTTTATTTAATCAGACACCTAAACGACAAAATTAAATCGCAAAAATTTCACTGATATAAATTCACACAAAACAAACGCAGAAAATAATTTTTTAAAATATTTTTCTGACTAGAATTCGTGGTCCTAAAACCACCCTTCCAGTTAGGGTCTAAATCGGGATGTTACACCAGCGTCTCACTTGTATCTAGGTTCGGCATGCTGCCCAGAGAAGAGGACTCAGCTCGAGCCCCTTACAGCCTCTACCTTGGCCTCTAGTATCACGCCCATAGATACTCGTGCACTTATGTATATTTAGATTTATCTGTATTAAAAATTTTATGAATCAATTACAGTTTCAGTATTTATTAATAGATTTTTATGTAAAGCAGTATCATAATTTCAGAGTTTGTTTTTCGCAAGTACAGTCTCTATCAGTTTCAGTATACACTAACTAAAGTGTTTTCAGAATAGACTATCTATAATACCATAACAGTTTATCAGAATACTTATAAGATCGACGCCAGAGATTCGATGTACCACATTCTCAGTCAAATCATTTCAAATCATTGGTAAATCAGTTCTTAAAAACCAAGTTTTAAAACCCAAAATCCACAGCCGAGTTTTGCAACCTGACTTTGATACCACTAAATGTAACACCCCCAAACCCGACCTAGACGTTATGGCCGAATCTAGCGATGTTACATGGAATGGGATTTGAAATCAAATTTATCAATTTAAAACCGTTTTCATTTATTAGCTTCTATTTACCTCTTTTCAATTTCAAAATTATTTTCTCATTAATTTTATTCATTTAAAAACATATTCTGTAGTGGAAGCTTTTAAAACCGATATATTTAAAGAAAACCGTTCGCGTTTAGGAAAAATGTTATTTTTATTGAAACCGACTTTTCATTGAGTTTTACAGTTTAAAAGTCCATGGGAACAGTTAAAATCCAAAATAAGAGGCAAATAGTCCAAAAGTCCCAAATTACATTAAAAATACACTAGAAAAATAGGAAATAAAAATCATAAATGAAATTAAAGCAAGCAGTTCAATAGACATGTGGTCACTGTTGAGTCCTCCGTCGCACCAATCCGTCTAAGTCTGGGGGTTACCTATACAGATAAAACAAAAATGGGTGAGTTTACGTAAACTCAGTGTGTAATCCCCTATAAAAGACATGCATACAGTCAAACAATAGTTATCAGTCAAATGTAGTCTAGGGCCTAAGCCCATTACAGATTCAGAAACAGTTTAGGCCTTAACCCATTCAGATACAGTTTCAGATGTAAATTAGGGCCTTAGCCCATCTCAGATACAGTATGCATACAGTAACAGAAATCAATATCCTACCCACCAGCGCCTCTACACACCATCTCTGACCATCCCTACACACCATGTAGGGTTTAAAAAACCCACCCAGCCCTACACACCAAGTCATACCGAAAGTGGAACATATCAGTAATATTGCAGCTGAGCTGCCAAATAATAGACATGAAAGCCTTTCAGTACACTTCCTCCAATAATCAATCATCCCACCCCAATGCAGATGCAACTAAACATGCTTAATGAAGACATACAAAAATACATGCTTGCATGCTAAAATCCAGTTATCAGGCATACATACGGATCAGTAAACATGCATAAATTTAACATGCTCAATACACACATTATATATATATTCAGGTCACACGATTTAGGGTCTAAGTAGCACTTACCAACCCTACAGTAGGTTCATAGTCAACTTGGGTGACCCATGCAACCCTAGGAAATATTTTAGATAAATGGGCCCACACGCCCATATAGTTTGCCCGTGTGGGACCACACGTCCGTGTGGCTCACACGCCCAAATTTACCTTGGGCTGTGTGGATCACACGGTCTGGCCCAAATTCCCACACGCCCATGTGGACCCACACACTCGTGTGGCCCACACAGCCCAATTCGGTCAAGCCATGTGCCGCACACAGCCTACCTAGCCATCACACGGCCATGTCTATCGCACGACCTGGCCTTCGTCGACCACATGGCTATGTCATTCACACACGGCCTACCACACGGGCTACCACACACCCGTGTAGCATCTACAGTTTACAATTTCGACTTTCGCCAAATCCCATTTTCTGCGTTTTTGGGTACACACTTGGTATCGTTTCTATGCAAAAACCCTCCCGAACAGACCAACACCTAAAATCGATACCACAAACCTTTCGAAATCAGTTTAAATTCATGATTAGCCCAAATTACCAAAGCGACAATATTTCAAATTGAACACTCAACACTTACATAACCACCTCGAACGATTCAATTACGACTCTGAGCGAGGAGAGTCTCTAACTTCCCAATTTGCTGTTGCCAAAACAGACAAAAAGGTTCCAATCGAAAGATTCTGAATAAACAATAATTGCTTTAAAGAACGCTTACTCGTACAAACCAATCTATGTCCACATACCTTAATCGAGCGAGGAAACCCCTAAAACCAAAAATATTGAGAAAATTTTGAAGAAACAAGAGAAGCAAAAAAATTTTCAAGAAAGAAAAAAAATAATGTCAAATATCAAAAAGAATGATTTTTTGGGGGAAAAAGATGAGTTCAACTCAAATCTCACTACACCACAATCCTAACCACCTATTACTCAGATTTCTGCCACAACAGAAACTCTATCACAAAGCTGAGCTAAAAATAAACTCCCACGCTCACACAAGGATTCAAGCACAATACCGTTAGTAATCTAACACTCAACTTAACCACCAGACCAATAGGCCCATTCTAATATGGTTTTATAAATAATTTAATATAAGCCCACTGAGTAGAGATGGGGCTTAAATCCAAAAATACTCAAAATTTGCCAAGGCTAAGGCTTGAACTTGAGACCTCACACACACCTAGAACACTTAACCATTGGATCAAATATAGATTTAAGTCACATTTCCACAAAAGCCAAAATAAGAATATTGAGGCGTTACAATAAGTGTCATAGGATTTCTAGTATTAATTATTTTGATAATTCAAATATAATGCTAATAAAAAAATTCCTATTATTAAAACATTTGTACAAACAATAAAAAATAATATATTATAAAATAAATTATTTACTATTTAATTTGTATTTGTATTTGTATTTGTATTTGTATTTTCTTTTTTATTTTTTAATAGTCAATAAATTGACTATAACAATTTGTAAACAATATATATGAAAAGGGAATCATTTACACTGATGTAAAACTAAAATAGTTTTATACTCTTTCATATATTTTTATACGATTAATTTTTAATGATCCAATTCTTAAATTTTTTATATATAATATTACTTGTCATGCATGTAAATTTTTGAACCAATTCGATATTTGTACCAAATCAACTAAAAAATTATTTATATTAATTATTATTAAACGGTTCAAAATTTTTTATATAAAATAAATAATTAGAAATTTTTAATTTACGTCAAATTTGACATTCATGATCTATATGAATTGAATAAAATGTATGACCGTTGAATCCTTAAAATATTAATCATACAAAAATATACGAAATGGTGTAAAACTAACTAGTGTAAATAAATCCCCCATTATTAATTAATATGTAGCAAAAAGTAATATCAAGTAAAATTAAAAAATATATTTAGAAGAAACTTTTTTAAATGATTATAATTATAAAAAAATACATCAACTTTTACTTGTAATTATTTTAAATAAATTTTTTAAATAATAAATATAAATTAAATTATAATTATTTTTAAACACCAATTTAGTAATAAGATAGAAAATAAACGGTAATCTTATCGATTCAAAATTTTTTTAAACTCATACATTTATATATATTACAAATATATAATACATATCCATCATATTGATATCATTTTCAATAGTTACAATCGTACAATTAAAAGGTATTACATGTTCATATTAATAATACTTTCAATATTTCATTATCTTTTCTAAAGTTTAAATTTTGGCCATTGAACTTTAATTTTACCAGGAAATTATTATTAATATTATCAATTTATAGCATTTTCATCATTATATTGTTACCTGATATTAGGAGTGTGACGGAAATCACACGTGGCAAGAAGTCAATTGTTTTTTTCCTAATAAAACTCCAAAAACATTAAACAAACAACCATCGGGCAATCCGCCCATAAATGCAGTCCCTACCAAAAGCAAAAAAGCAATACCATCAAGCTCATCCGATCTTCGACCAAGGTAGGACCCAAAACAACCGCTGTGGAAAGTGACCAGATCTATATCGCAGCTACTATAAACATGCCTAAAATCATCCGTTGACAGGCCCTCGCCTTCTATACCGATCTACCTCCTCTTGAATCGACAACGGTCCATCCTCTACCCAACATTCGTCTCACTCCCGGAGGAACACTTCCCAAGCCAACAGGTGCTCAGCTCTGTTCCCCCATCGTTTAATATGATAAAATTTAAAATGCTCAAAACCTAATAACATTTGTCGAGCATCCCAAATATATCCACTGATTTTCGTCTGTCAATCCCCGCATGTTTGAGTTTGGAAATGACCGCTGCTGAATCCCCTTCTAGCTCCACCCGTCGAAGCCCTAGATCCCTGGCAAATTGAACAGCAAGCACACAAGCCAATGCCTCCGCAGCCGCCGCATCAGGTATATGCTTTTTCCAAAGATAGGTCGATCCTAGCATATAACCCTCTGAGTCCCTAACAACCACTCATGTACTTGCAGAATGGAGATGACCATAGAATCCAGCATCAAAGTTTACTCGAACCCACGGGTCAATTGGAGGCTTCTAAACCAACGAGTCAGTAGTCTCGCGCTCCCTCAACAAAGAATCCATCTCTCTGGCATAAACCAGCACAAACATAAGTAGGACAAAATATAATTCGGAATGGCTTGAAGAATTAACTTAATAAAAACGATCTTACCACCCTGCGAAAGACGCCGATTGTACCACCCTCCAATCCACTCAAGAAAGCGCTCCTTAAAGACTACAAAAGGCCCTTTTTTCGTTCCTACCAACAACCACTGGCAAGCACAGATAAATCCCAGGATCCATGGTACTACAGACCCCCAAAATATCCACAATATCTCGACGCATTCCTTGGATCACATTCAAACTAAAGTAAACTAGAGATTTTCCAAAATTGGTCTACTGGCCCAAACATTGTTCATACTCTTTCAGGATTTCCCCCACATATTTAGCCCCTCAATCGAAGCCTCTCCAAATACCAAACTATCATCGGCGAACAATAAATGAGATACCCGAGGCCCTGAACCACTTGCCTTTACTCCCTTCAAGAGTCCATCATCATGAGCCAATTTCAACAGAGAAGTGAAGCCCTCATTGCAAATAAAAATAAAAATAAAAAGGACGGGCATAAGGGGTCACCTTGACGCAACCCTGGGTTGGCACGATATTCCCCCTAGCTTCCCCATCCACAATTACTGAATATTTGACCGAGCGAACGCATCACATGACAAGTTAACCTAATTCACATCAAATCTGATTTTGAGCATAACCTCCTAGATTAAATGTCATTCCACCTTGTCATAAGCTTTGTTCTTATCCAACTTTACAGCAAAACTATCTTTAAGCCCCCGACGCTTCTTCCTAAAAGAATGAAACAACTCAAAGGCCACAAGCGTATTGTCCATAATCAATGGGCCACGTATAGAGGCACTCTGTGCCTCGTTGATACAATGAGTCATAACCCTTTGTAGTCTATTAACAATCATTTTAGATATAATCTTAAATAACACATTGTAAAGACTGATAGGGCGAAAACAAGTCATGTTCTGTGGGCTACGGTTCTTGGGAATAAGAACAATATTTGTATCATTAATGTCATCAAATGAAACACAATCATTAAGCACGTGCAAACAATAATCACTAATATCCTTGCCTACAATATGCCTAAATAGTTGATAGAATAAAGTAGGCATACCATCTCTCATTGCTGGCTTGGTGGGTGTCATACTACGAACAGCTAGCAAGACCTCCTCTGTAAAATCAGTACAGAGATAGCTATTCATATCCGCAGAGATAGAACTCGAAATGCCTAATAACAAACAGTCCATATCCCCTCGTCCCTTTGTTGTAAACAAATCCCTGAAATAATGGCAAGCCACTTTCTCAAATTCATCAGCCCCCCTAACCATTCGTCCATCAACATCTTTGATCTGATCCACAACCTTAACACGCCATCGATGGGAAGCAAACTTATGGAAAAACGTTGTGTTGCAGTCACCATATTGTAGCCCGTGCTCTCTGCTCCCAATACATCTTCCTCTTGTCAATCTCAAGATTAAGGTTCATTTTGGCTAAAACCACTTCCTCCAGCACCTTATCGTCAGGCTCCCCCTAACCAAAATGTTTAAGTCAATCCTACAGCCTAGTCACATTCAATTTCAATTGGTCTCTTACTCGTTTAGCCCAAGTTAGTAAACCATCACCCAACAATCAAATACGATCAGGAACAACACCTATCGACCACTCCTACTGGTGCTTAATTTCTGCTTCACACGATTCTTCCAACAACCAATAAGCCTCGAATCGAAAACATCTTTTCCTTCGACCCTAAAGCACAACTACAACATCCGTTTCCAAAAGTAATGAGCAGTGATCAGAGATAGAGTGAAAGCAATGCGTAAGTCTATAATTCGGGAATAATACCTTCCAAGCCAACCCTGAAACCCCTCTATCAATGCGCTCATGGATATTATTCTCAAGAAGCTTACCTCTTTCCCACATATACCATTGTCCACATATCCCAGATCAATCAAATCAGTATCATCAAGCACGGCTCTAAAATCATCCATATTTCTTTCAGGCCTCATCTGATCACCCTGTTTCTCGTAGGAAAAAACAATCTCATTAAAATCACCCATGAAAACCCAATGGTAATCAGCTCTGGCAAATAATTGGCACAAAAATTCTCAAAGACTAAAAACAACGACCCTCAACCGGTGACCCATAAAACCATAAAACCAAGTAAACCGCCACTGATAACCATCAAGATCCTCTTCTACCAGAAGATCAATATGATTTATAGAATAACTACCTAATTGTACTTTACAATCCTCCTTCCAACAAAGGGCCATGCCGCCCCTTGACCCCTCACTACCTACCTCAATCCCACAACGAAACCCAACATTTCTACGCACCCTCTCCATCCGAGTTTTCCGTAGCTTCGTCTCAATGAAAAAAAGCCACACTAGGGCATAAATTCTTTAACACATGTCAAAGGCGGCACACTGCCCGAGGGTTCTCTATCCCTCAGACATTTCAGCTTAAAATTTTCATGACACCCAGTTGCTCTGTCCCCCAAAGCCAACTGATGTTCCAAAAGAGTGAACAACAGATTGTTCATCAACAATGCCCTTCGAATCCATCAACAATGCCCTTCGAATCCATATGTACAAAAACAGGATTGGACACAGAAATACATGACCACTTTTTTCCTTCCCTAACAGCTAACGGAGAATCCTCTTCAACCAGACTCATATTCAGATTTACATTCTATGCACCCTCAGAATCATAATGCTCCCAGCCACCTAAATTCAACCCCAAAGTAATACCCACATTATTCGTTAGGGTACAATTTTGGATAACACTTTGAATATCATTATGTCACCCAATCGAACTTCTGCGTGAAAGCCTTCGCGCCTAATCCATTTTGAAGACTTCACATTCCTACCTAAGCCAGCAACTCTTTCCTACCACTGCCCTTCACGGAGCTGCCTTAATAAATAAGTCCCATTCCAGAGGTAACTCCCTACGTCTGTGAACTATATGCACCGGGTAAAAACCTTCAAAGTGGCCCAATAAACAGACAATCTCTCATACTAAAACCAAGCTTGAACGCTAACCCTCATATAACCCCGAAAACCCTTCCCATTGCTTTCATGTCATATTCCAGGAAAGTCCCAATAAAGATCCCAAACTGTCTACCCATCACCTCCGAGATCAAACCAAAGGGCAAATCGTGGATCTGAACCCAAAAATCCACAAAGATCAACGGAACCACCATTGGATCTTCCCCCTTCCTTAGACTATAAAATACCAATAAATGCCCAATGAAAGTCCAAGGAATCCCCTCAAGAAATCTATCAAAGTCGATCTCATAATAAAACTTAAACATAAGACGTTTCACACGTAAGTCAGATATCGTCACTCCTCCATGCGGGTGCCAAATATTCGCAAGAGTGAACTTCATCGCCTGAAATTGAATGCCATTAGCAGTTAGAAAACTGCCCACCGCACAGAACTTGTCCTCTTCCCCCTTCTCCTCCCCGTCCAACGCCACATTCCGTCATTCCTCCTCACCCCCTTCCAATGGCAGATCTGCCAACACTTGTTCCATTTTCAGTGTGAGCGTCGCCGCCACCTTCCATCCAAATATCCGGACAAAACGCAACAAAACCCATAGAAAAAACAAGAAAAAGCGTGCCACGAAAGCTAAATGCTTATGTGAATGCTATGTATATAATTTTTTTAAGACTTTTATGTAGGCCCCCTTGCTTATTTCTTTATTTACATTCTTTTTTTTTTATATTTCTCACTTGTTTTTCTCTCTCCCACATATTTTGCCCTTTCAATTTCTTTTATTTTTTCATTCTTATTTTTCATTCTTTTTTGGTCTCTTTTTTTATACTTTTTTTCTCCTTTTCTTCTAACAAAGCCCTAGTGTCACGAGTTGCAAATCTAAATCAGTGATGAATGCACATAGAACAACTCATAGAGGTTAACTAATTAAATGGGCTTATTTGACTCACTTGGACTAGCACAATTTGTGAAATATATGAAGAAACATATATAAGTCTTGGTTGCTCAATGAAACACTCCAGTAAAAATAGAGTTAACATGGTGGATATTTTAAATCTTAAAGGATAAGATTGTATAGAATTTAAATTACTTAGGACTCCCATCTTGTAAATAGCATTTAATATTAACCATCGATGTAATTTAAACTATACTGTTAGATTTGAAGGAGCTCAACTATAAATAGAGGTCTTCCCCTCATTTGTAATCATCTAATTATATCCCATTCAAAGTCATTAAATATATTTGAAAGCATTTGCTCAAACCCTCAGTGTGCTTAATTTTCTTGTGGCTTTTTTATTTGATTCGAGTTCTTTTGTCTTTGAATTACTTCTGCTTTATTTCAATGCCTTGTAGAAATTCCATTATGAATTTTCATTTTCAAAAATAAAGTTGACTTAGGTGGATTTAAAGTAAAGAAATCACCTAAGGTCATGTGGTTTGCCAGACTTAAGTTTTAGCCCCGTGACAATTGGTATTTGAGTTAGTGTTCGAAGGCATCAATTAAGATGACGAAAAGAGTAAATGAGCAAAATGTCCCGATGGAGACCCGTGGGAGGGGCAAAAAAAATAGTAGACCGAGTGATATGTTGCTAGCTTTGGAAAGTCAAGTGGTCAATCTGAAGGAATTTGTGGATGGTGTGAAGGAAGCACAACGTAGTTGAGGGACTTACCGATGAGTTGGACTCGATGAAAGAACAACTTAAAGACTGTGGAGGAGGCTCTTAGTTCCTATTTGGATGTGATGAAAGGGGCTTTCAATATCGCCATAAATGATTAAAGACAAGAAAGAAACAAAGTACATGAACATTTAGAACCCCATTGCTTTTAGATGACAAGCTTCGGGTTATCAAGCAAACTACCTACAACGAATTAAATATTCCCTTTAGCAACAGCTTCCTAACATCTTATCAACGTAATTTTGGTCTCATCATCCACGAAAAAATTGAAACTTACTATTTCATGTAATAATCCTTGAACAATGATACTCAAGAAATACAGGACGCTAGCTAATATTAAACAAATGCGTCAACCAGACAATAGCAACCGAGCAAGCACGCAATGCATGCTGCTCAGTAATGGCACCACTGCTTAGCCGCAACATGACCCTGAAAAAACAAATAGATGTATATATGTATATTTGAATATACACATATGCATGCACATATATATAACTGATCTGACTTCTAGCCTTTCTTTTTAGGTTTCTTTTTTGCTTCTGGATAAAATGGTCATTCAGAAAAGAAAATGCATTGAATGATTGAAAGTAGAAACTAAAGATAAAAAAAGCATAAACAACCATGGTCAATACGAAGGGTTTATCATTCTATTTCCAACCAACAAAGAGCTTGGCAGTTGAAAAATACATAAGCAAAACATGTTCCTCACAAGTGAACAATTGTTCTGGAGTGAACCATACAAAACAATCAAAACAGGGTAACCTTCAGAGTGAGGCAGTACAGAAATTATACCTCAGTAGTCCGATGGAGAAATGACATCATCAATTTTCAAAATCATCTTTACAACTTGCGTTGCCAATAAGATCTGTTGCTGCTTCCCGATCAGTGTTTCGAAGACGTCTTGCTCCCGCATATCATTAGTCCCAACATCATTGCAGTCTATTCCATAGTGTGGATTATTCTCCTGCAGACAGATATAAGGAAAATGAAATTAATGATAATACTCCATTCTGTTGGGCTTGCAGAAGACCGAAGTTATCATCATACAAATTATAGTAATTACCTTAATTTGCTGAGATTTCACTGCTGATAGTGTCTCAATGGGTTGGAGTCCGCTATTCTCTGCCAGGGCCATGGGGACTGAGTCTAAAGCATCAGCAAATGCCCGGACTGCATACTACAGATAAAACCAAAAATTAGATATTATATAATTGCTCCAACAGAAAAGCATGTTATGTTATTTAGATGATTATATGTGCTTCTTCTTACCTGCTCAACTCCTGGATATTTATCTGCAGCTGCCTCCACAGCAATTGAGCAAGAAATCTCAGCTGAGCCGCCACCATAGACAATAGAATTGTTGCGAATGAGATTCCTGGCCACACACAATGCATCATGGATACTGCGCTTTGTCTCTTCTATCATCATCTTGTTTCCTAATGAATGATCATCAACCACAAAGGAAAGCTTTTATGAGACATATACGACTAATCCATCTCAATTCAGCTTGCATTACACCTTGGAATATTCTACCCTTTAGTTTAGACTCTACAGCATTATAAAGTTGAGAGCAACTCTATGTTATAATAAAACAACTGTAAATGGTCAGCCAGTTACATTGACCAGGAATAATGATGTCCAAACAGCAGCAGATAAATTGGATTACCAAGAAAAAGGAAGCAAGAAATCTCTTGGTGTGTCAAATTGTCATGTAAGTTTTATTCTTACATTACTCTTCAACCAAGTCATGTTCCTATTTGTTTATTTGGTTTTAAGTTCATCAGTAAAAACAGCCATGCTCTAAAACTGTCCAAGAAAATATTTTGGTACTAGATACTATCTCCAAGAATAAACCACCGAGTCATTACCATTGAGAGATTGGGTGGCATATTTTATAAACTATTTAGGAATGGGAAATTAAAAACAGAACTAATTCACTTAATTCACCAAGCATGTAGGCTTAAACCTAACCAAAATACAAAATCAAATTTTGACTGAACAAAGATGACTTGTTATTATCAATTGACCAAAAACCAAATAGAAGGGGGAGAGAATCTACCTCCACGAATAAATATGGTTACAGCCCTGGAATTTGCACAGTGTTCAATGTACAACATTTTATCTTTTGTGGTGCCAAAAGACTTCTCTCTGACCAAACCAGCCTAAAAAAATAAAATAACAAATAAGTGTTTCCTATAAGATCTAGATGCAAAGCCTGGGAATTAAGCTGAGATTTTAAAATGTAAATACTTCAGCAAACATATATTGCTAGTCCAAATTAGCAATTCTTTAGTTCTTAAAACTAAAAGTCATCAATTGTTAAATCATCTCACTTTAGCTTCAGCAGTTGTCCTCTACCTAATGCATAAAAAACATTTTACTAGAGAGGAATTTATCCAGCACATATTTCTAAGCAATGTGATATACAAAACAATGGAGCAAATCATACCCTTCCCAACTTTTCTGGGGTCAACTCCTGGAACCTTGGTACAATCCTTCCACCTATGAAGATAAATATAATTAGATCGCTGATACATTGCACACTATATCAGCCGCTAAATCTTTATCTATCAAGAATTTGGCTGACATGTCCTTAAATGAAAATAAGCCATAATCAAAACAAACCCGTAGCTATTGCTATGAGCTCCAACTCCACACCACCAACCCATCTGACAGCAGGCAAGTTCCGGTGCATTAATAAATGATTTGCCTCATCATCAAACCCCCACTGACAGATAACCAAGGTGGCACCAACATCCTGCAACAACATTACCATCAGAACAAGTTGTCCACCTCAGAATTGCAACAATAAGACACCCGCTTCCCCATCTCCCCAAAGAGAATAATCTAAAGAAAGAAAGAATGTGAAAGATGAAAGATAAACCTAAATTGAGAAAGACACTCCACAGAACACAAGTCAGAAGCCATACCTTGCACTTCTGAACCATGTCATCAAAATACTTTTGCTCTTGCAGACGCAAAGTTTGAAACTTCTCCACCGTATCAATGTCTACCTTATGTTTGGTCTTTGGCTTAGGGGGCTCAAATGGGCAAGTTAATATGGCAATTTTTGCATCTTCAATTTGCTTTGGCATCTGTGGATGACTCATGTCCTTATCAACAGTGATTCCATATATTAGCTCAGTATCCTCCAATTTTCCCCCAACTTTCCCCTCAACCTTAATCATATCTAAATTGACATCTTTCCTCTCTAGATCAGCAACAGAAAGAACTGCTTTAACAGAAATCTCAGCCAAATGGCGCTTGCATCGGTTCACACTGCAAAACAACAAATCCTCTTCTCAATACTACCAAGTTTATGAACTGCTAGATGACAGAAAGAGCTAATTTAATTGAATGAAGTGCCACATGATTCAGTTGGTTCAATGGTCCTTCACAAACACCCTACCACAACCAAAACAACCCTGAAAATTTCTGATTTGCAAACACAATAAATCAACACAGATTTTACTTGAGGATGAGTAAGCCCAAATGATTACTGATCAAGATTAACCAATATCCTAGCAAGGTAAGGTGTTAAACAAACATTAGACACGGTGTTCTTGCCATACAAAACGATGCTACCACCTGGCATCTGTTTAACAGTTCCATGACAAAATTTGTTAAGGAGAATATTAATGGCACCTTTTACTGATCAAAGTATCATCTTAAGAAAAATCTTTATTCAATAGACTACAATACAAGAAGAAAAACTAAACAAATCGATTACATTTAACATCATACTAACAACACAACGCATCCACAACTATGTAATCTGATTTGGCAAATCCTAGTGGGGGAGATAGGATATTGCAAATAGAAAAAATATAGGATAGGATAATAGCATATACATATTAATTAACCTTTAGACAGAAAAGCACCATCTTGAAACAAATTAGACATGATCATGCATTATGGCAATCCGAACATTGCTAAGGACAACAGGAAATGTAGAGTACAGAAATGGACAGGAAAAAGAGCTAGGAAATTTACATTTTTGAGGACAAAGTGGTCATGCATGTTTGAACCAAAGGCTCTATATTTGATGCTCCAAAATCAAACTTCTGAGATATGTGCTCCAAATGCTCAACGGCAATTCTTGAAGCCATTTCGTACCCCTCTGCAATTCGTATGGGATGAATCCCACGTTCCAATAACCGCTCTGCCTGCTCTAGAAGTGCTCCAGCCATGACAACAACACCAGTTGTTCCATCACCAATTTCGTAATCCTGACTCCGAGACAGTTCAACCATCAACTTAGCAATTTGGTTGTCAACATCCATCTGCTCCAATATTGTTGCCCCGTCATTTGCTGAAAAACATCCATGAAAAAGAAAAAAAGAAAAAAAAAACATCAGGGAACCTTGAACATGATCGGGCATATGACTTCACCAATAAATATAAATTACTTAACTTCACACATTTACTCCAGAAATATAAAGGTCACGAAACTCTCACCGGAAACATTACGGTTATAACTTTATGTTAGCAAAGTGTTATCTATACCAAAGCATCCAGTTCAAAAACTAGCAAGTTCAATAAAGTAACTACAAACGCTTAAAATTACCAATAAAGCATACATTCCTCTTCTCAAGTAGCTTACTTTAACTAAAGTCTCATTTGGAAGCTCAAACTCAAACAGATCCATAACCGAAAAATCGTTTTTAAGACCTAATCGAGAAACAAGAAGCCTAATGATCAAGCATAAATTTAGCGGGGGGGGGGGATAAAGAAAGAGGTGGAAAGGAGTTAACTGATGGTAACATCGCCATCGGGGCTTTGGAGAATCTTATCCATGCCCTTGGGTCCGAGAGAGGTTCGGAGGATCCGGGCAACGGCTTTGCCAGCGGAAATGTTGGCTTTTTGGGCATCGATCCCTCTCAGCCTGGTTTTCTGGTCTTGCTCTTTGAGTATAATGAAGGGTCTCCCGTACTCATCGAAAGCCAACGCCATTTCCTCAAAGCTTTAGTTGCTGCTGCTTCTTTGAAGAGTTGAGAGTGAGAAAGAGGGTAAAATGTAAGCTCGCTTTTCGGCTTTTCTGTAATTTGAAAACCCCTAACTATCTTTTTAAGAAATTTCTTTTGGGCTTTCTTTGGTTGGGCTTAGCTCTAATTTGTCATATCGGGTTTTCTCACATTACCCGCAAGTCTAATTATAATATTTATTAACATTAAAAGACGCAATATCTATACTAATAGTATTCAAATTGGTATTCAAGATAGGATAATAGTAAAGAAATTAAAATATATTATGAAAGTATGATTGATTAAGAAAAATTCTTTAATAGAAGGTGTTTTAAATCAAATTAAATGATTTAATCTTTTATCAAACACGCAGATAATATTGAGAATAAATTGCATTTTTTTTAGTTATAGGGATTAAATTGAATGTTCGATAATCAAGGAAGGACTCAATTATAATTAATAGGTGTTAGATAAATTTTAAAAAATTTAATTAAACATTAAAAATTTAAGTTATAAAATATATTTGGTATATTTCTTAAAATTAAGTATAAAATATGGTTATGAGTTTAATGAATTTAAATTTAAAATTTTAAAAGTAAAGTATTTACAGAATAATACTAAAAGAAATTAAATAAAATAGCAAACATACTTAAAATTTTAAATCACTGAAAATATTAAATTTTAGTTTATTTAATTTTTTTTGCTGTAGGTTATAAAAAAATACTAAGTTTGATGTCAAAGTAAAGAGGAAAAAAAACAAAGCTAAAACTAAAATATGTCAAAAAAAGGTTAGATTTATTTTTTTTTTAGCTTAAGATAATTAGTTTAAATTATATTATTATAATTAGATGTTTAATTTAGTTAAGATAGTTAGTTTCCCCTGCGATTTACAGATTTAATTTAATTAATATAAAAATATATTTTTTTATATAGAATAAATTTATACATGGTATAAATTTTTATAAATTTGAAATTAAAAATACATTTTTATTTTTGATTGCAAATAGTTTATTAAAAATTTTGAATTTGTTTGTTTGTAACATACTTTATTACATATATCTCACTTAATTTTTAATTATTTCATATTTTCAAGTTTTGTAAAAACTTTGTAGAGTATTAAACTTTAAATATATATAAATTAATATTTTATAAATGTTTTTATATTATTGTTATTTAAAAGTTTATTTGAATTGACGTCATTCACCAACGAGCTATAATATTTATCTTGATTCCTAAACTATAGCTTAATCTCCTAATTGCTAAATATTTCTAATGCAAATTTTATTAATTTAAAGAATAAAAACTTTAGTATTTCCTTTTTTTTTAATATTTAGTCTTATATTTTGTTTATTTGCAATGATATGTAATTTATTTCATTACATTTATGATTAATTTTAAACTATTTTCTATATGCATGTTAAAAAGGTTTTACTTGTTTATTTCATTTCATTTATTATTGTATTATGCAAGTTTAATTCCCGAAATAAAGGAATTTGACTCATTAATTGGTGACTACTTGTCACAAATATAAATATGTCACATAAGAAAATTACACTTTTTTAGGTAATGTATATGATTGAGAAATTAAATTAATAGGTTAGATAATAATTTAAATTTTATTTGAGATAAATAGGAGTTTAAATTGAATTAGGTAATTAGAGTTTTAATTTACATCAAATAATTGGGACTTTAATTAATAGGTTAAATAATAATTTAGATTTTAATTAAGATAATTAGGAGTTTAAATTAAATTAGGAGAATTAGGGTTTTAATTTATTTAAAATACTTAATAACTTATATAATAATTTAGATTTTTATTAAGATAATTAGGAGTTTAAGGTTTCTCAAGTTGCAGACTAATTGTTGGTTGGGTTGCCTGAACCAATCATGGGTTTCTCGGGTCAAATTTGACCTATTTGATTTGAGATTTTATGCCCTTAAGGAAGTATTATCATTATTATGCTTGTAAATTTTCGAATAAATTAGGTTATATATAATTCTATAATTAAATTATTATTTTATATAATTATCATTAATGGTTTTTGCACAAAAAACAAAATGAACGGAGTAAATATTGGCTCATTAATTCCTAATATTTAACTAATACTAAGTTACATCATAAGAGTAAATTTTGATGTGGAAAGAAACTTATATTAGTAGGTAATCTAAAATGTTCATGGTATAATGATTCAAAAAGCATTTAATTCAAGGGACTATTATATTGTCTATTAAATCCAATTAAAAAGATACATTGTCTTGGGTACCAGAGCGAATGACTTCTAGAAAAATAGAGACATAAGAGTGATTCTCTAGATTGACAATGCATTGAACAAGATCCAAGTTAAATTTTTCCTAGATTTATTTATGGATTTATTTACTTGTGACGTTCATAGTGGAGTCAATCATGAGAATGACTGACTATGTGTATGTAAATCATATACTTTGATATAATGAAAGCCTATGCACAGTTGTTATCAAAGCCTAAAAAGTTGGTATGTTGGGTATATGACTTATGTATGACATGACTTCTTTTACAATAGTGAAATTCATAACTGAGTTAAAAGAGTAAATAGTATCCTTTTATTGACATTACATGGGTTATAAAAAAGGACATGGTCATGGGACAATCAACATGGATGAATTATTGTTATTACTATTTGTAGTGATAATATTTTTCATTGTGGAAGATGCAGTGCTTACCACAAGATAAAATAAGATAATATTGAGAGAATGATTTTAACCCAAAAATATTAAGAATATCCTATGAGAGTAACATACTAATGACAAGGTCATTGGACAAAGCATAAATCTAAGTTATTTTTGTAATGACATATTATAATGATCTAGATTCCAGTGGTGTTAAAAAATGCAATTTTAGAACCTCATTTTCGTAAAATAAGTCCATAAATATTAAATAGGGATATTTATGAAGTTAGTATATAGATATATTGTAACAACCCTAACCCGTATCCGTCACCAGAATAAGGTTACGGAGTATTACCAGAGTTTACAATACAAACAAACATAATTTCAAACATTTCATAACATATCAAAATTCATATAAAAAACCAATCAAAATCATACATATTGTCCCTTATACGAGCCCTCGAGGCCCAAAATACACATTAGAAACAAATCGGGACTAAATCGAGAACTCAGAGAATTTTTAGAAAAACATTAAAATTCTTCAAAGTTGCAGGGGTCACACAGCCAAGAGACACGCCTATGTCTTAGGCCGTATGGGCATTCGAAATGAGGACACACGGTCGTGTCCCGGCCCGTGTCCATACCTGTGTAACTCTATGACTTAGTCACACGGTCAAGCCACATGTCCGTATGTTAAGTCGTGTACCCTTCGAAGTAACCTCACACGCCAGTGTGCCAGGCCGTGTGCTAGGCCGTGTAACAGCCTGATTTGCAACCCTTTTGAAAGCTATAGGGTACACACGACCGGGTCACCTGGCCATGTGTCACGCACGGCTGAAACACATGCCCGTGTGTCTACCCGTGTGGACGAAAATAAGTTATTTTACATGTCATTGTTCTCACCCAATTTGGCATCAACTTACGTTCAAATTTGTGCACATAAACAAGTCATATTAAGGCATCTAACATAAGCATAATCAAGCCTTATACAAATGGTATGATCACATACAACCAATATGCCCTTAGACACCTTAAATGACAATTATAAACATGCTTAACCATGTATTCAATATAACCAAATGTTCAACTAACATGTATGCATATTTGCATCAATACATATCATGTAGATCACTTTACCAATACATACCAATTGATGTTAAACATGCCATTCAATTTCTCACATAATTAGACATATATGCCTTACACAACAAGGTATCAATTCACAACCAATTCAACAACCCACAAAACACTTATACAAAATGCACATATAACTATCATTTTACCTTCCATCATTCAACCATTAATCAAACCACACATCAGCCAAATTAAGGCTACATATATACATACCAAAATATACCAAAACACAAGCCAAATCAAATGGCTATAATCTCAACAAAATATATAGGCCAACATTAGCCAAAATAACTTATACATGCTATTATAACCAAAATTAAACAACCGTAAGTACCAAAAGAGCCGATGGATAGTGTGATATAGCTCCGACAAGCTTCCAACCCGAATGAGTTTCCGATTCACTATAAAACACCAAAAATACACAGAGTAAGCATTTAAGCTTAGTAAGTTCGTATAACATAGAATTTAACTTACCATTTATTCACAAATAAGGTAAGTAATCAAAGCATATCCCAACATATGTTGGCCAAATGCCTAAGCACCTACACATTCAACCATGTTAGTCATGTAAACACATATATAAATCAAGTCATGGATGAGCTCAACAATTAATCAAATTCCTTACACATGTATCATCCATTCCATATACCTATATATCATGTAATATCATTTTCCATGTAATTCATGCTTATGCCTGTAATAGTTTGTACCGAACTCATAACATATCATATTAGATATTGTCCGTTGAACCATTTAGAATATCGTTGGATACTTGGGATAGCTCACACATACTGTGCTAACTGTAATATGTTAATTCATGTACATGTTGTGACAGCCCAAAGTTGACCCTAGTCGGGAAGTGGTTTCGGGACCGCTAAACCGAGTCACCGAAATGTTTGAATGTGATACTTATTGTCTAGAATATGTAATTATGAATGTGTGAAAATTTCAAGCTTCAATTTGGTTGATTTCATGTGAATTTAGTCAATAGGACTTATGTGAGAAAATTCTAAAATGTGATAGGTCAATGTGTGAGGACCTATTAGTGCATGTGGACAAAGGGGGGACTTGCATGTCAAATTCCCCCCTACTAGTAGTGGCCGGCCATGACAAGCATGGTAGACCAAGTTTGATGGCCAAGACATGTCATAGACATGTTTTGTTGGTGCATCATGGGTGGAAAAAAATAAAATAATAGGCATGGAAATTAAATAATGAAAAGGAGTATGATGAATACACAAAAAAAAAGTGTGTAGTTGATTCTTTCCCCCCACCATTGCCGTGAGCTAAAGAAAAGAGAGGAGAAGATCTTTGTTCATCCTTTTCTCACCTTCATTTAGCCTAAATTAGAAAGAAAAACAAAGAAAAAAATTTCTCATCCTTTGGTTCATCCTTGGCCAAAAATTTTAAGGAGGAAAGAAGAAGAAAGGTAAAGAGATTCGGCCATGCATGTAGCTAGGCTAAGGTATGTTTGATGATGTTCCATGAGATGCATGCATGTTTTAGTTGTTAGCTTGAGTTCTACCTAGCCCATGGTCTAAATCTTGCTATGTGATGGAAATGGCACTTGACCATGGATGCATCATTCTTGGTTGGTGTTTGATGTTGTGGTGATGAGGCATGAGGATGAGTTAAGATTCGGCCTAGGTGGAGGTTGTGTTAATGCCATTGCATGCAAAATATGAAGCTTGTTAATGATGCATGTGATGATGGCTTGATGATTCTTGAACCTCCTTTTTAGCATTTTTGTGTGAGCACATATGTGCATTGGTTGCTAAATGGAGAAGAATCGACTAGCAAGATGTGTGCTAAGGCCGAATGTAACTTTGCATGTTAATGAGCAATGCATGTGTTAAATTGATGAAAAGGGGGAGGATGCTTTACTAGTGTGTATATGTGTGTATTAAGTGTTGAAATCGACCCCAAAAATAGACATGCATATTCGGCCAAGGGGAAAGAAATTAGCTAATATGTTGTGTTGATGCATGATTTTTGCATGTATGAGACTTTAATGTCTAATGTATAAATATGGGCTAAGTGCCTTGTGTTCATCTTTTTGATGCCTAAATGATGAAATCAATTTATTTGTTTAATTAAGCTCAAGAGCAAAGGGGAAATAAATCCGATAAAGGGAAGGAAAAAGTGGTTGAATAGCTAGCGGAATCGTTCGACAACACCCGAGGTAAGTTCTTGAGTAAGAGAGCTTAAATTACGATGTGATTAAATCATGCTCTATGTGAGGCTATTGAGCCGAATGTGCAAGGACGATATGTGCCTTGTGTTTGAGTTTCGCAAATGAAAATGAAATATGAATGTGCCATGAATTATTGTTAGATGTGCATGATTAATTGAATGCTGTCCGGGCTAAGTCCCGAAGGCTTTGTGCTAAGTGAATATATCCGGACTAAGATCCGAAGGCATTTGTGCGAGATACAAATTCCGGGTTAAGCCCCGAAGGCCTTTGTGCGAGATACTAAATCCGGGTTAAGTCCCGAAGGCATTCGTGCGAGTTATTAAATCCGGGTTATGTCCCGAAGGCATTGTGTGAGTTACTAAAACCGGGCTATGTCCCGAAGGCATTTGAACGAGGAGCTATATCCGGTTAAATCCCGAAGGTACGTGATTTGGTAATGAATGAGCTTGCTGTAAAATTCCAGCGAATACTCGAAAAACATCCCAATATGGAGATATGTTACGTATGTGTTGAATTTAATCGAGCCCTTACAAATAAATGTTCGCTCAGTTGATAAACGAGCTACCGGCCTTCGGCTAAGTTAGTCTATTGTGTATGTACATAAGGGTTGTTAATGTTGTGAAGCAAGTTTGATATCGGTAAATTGCGTATTGTGAAATATTCCGTTTAGCTAAATGTGTGTTATTCTTTGTTTATGCTGGAATTCCTTGCTCAAAACTTACTAAGCATAAATTGCTTACTCGTTACACTGCTCCTCTGTTTTATAGATTTTTGGTTCTCCAGCTATCGGACTCGGGATCTTGAAGTCGAAGTCGCCCACACTATCAAAGGCTCTTTTGGGTACTATTTTGGTTGAATTTTGATATGGCATGTATAGGACTACCCATTGTTGTTTTCGAGTACTTTATGAAATGTATAAGTGTACAGCCATGCGAAAATGGCTTGTAGAAGTGGAGTATGGCATTAGACCATTCGTGTTTATGAATGTATAGATGGTTTCATGATGTAACTATAGTTGGAATGGAAGTGTTGAGCAAATGATCAGCCATTGGAATGGCTAAGTATGATCATATGTGGGCATATGTATGACAAGGCCCTAGTTGGTCCATGAAACCCCGAAAATAGGTAAGGTTTACTTTGAAAACAGAGGCTGACAGCAGCAGTGGTGTGGATTGGAAAAATCACAAGAATTCGTAGGAGTGGAATTAAATAGTGAATAAATTATGTAATCGAACCTTGATGAATCTACTTTCATATGAAAGTAACGAAACAATCATATGAATAGTACAGTAAGAGATATTCAGGTTCTTGTGGAACAGGGCCAGAACAGTTTCTGGATTCCCTGTTCCGACTTTGGAAATTCACTATAAATTGACCAGAGATAATTAGGGGTCATACCATATATGTATAGATTCCTCTTTGAGTCTAGTTTCCATAGAAACAAACGGCATCAGTATTGAAGCTCTGTGCAGAGAGATATCCAAGTCGTAATGGGAAAAGGTCAGTGTAGTCGACCCCTGTAACATGGGAGACTTTGACTAATAAACTGTACTAATTGGCCCGACCAAAAATTCTAGAAAAAAATACATAGGTGGGGACATGAGTTTAGTTTCAGGGAAAAATCACAAAACTTATTTTTGAGTTGTGAAACTCAAGATATGATTTTTGAAGCGACTAGTACTCAGACTGGGCAGTGTCTGGAAAAATTTTCAAAGTTTGTTAACATCTCGTGTCCGACTCCGGTGTCGGTCTCGGGTTCGGGGTGTTACATTAAATTGGTATCAGAGCTACGGTTTAGTCGATTCTAGGACTACCGTAATGTGTTGGGTCTAGCTATACATGCCATTTTATGTGATTACTTGATAGTGTGGTGATTTCTGACAATTGTAAATGTGTTTATAGTAATGGATCCCGATCGTGACCGAGAGATAGCTGATGATCTTGAGAGTGTAGCGCCTGCTCCCGCACAAGGGACAGTGCCGGCAGACTCTCAACCTAATGCTAGTAATCCGAATGATGAAGCTAGACAAGCATTCTATAGCGTGATGAATGATTGGTTCAACCAATACATTCGAACTAATATGGCTGTTCCACAACCTCCATTCCCGACAAATACTACCCCCGCACCTACAATACCACCGGTAACGGACCAAATAAGGTCAAATAAGCCCCCAGTTGACAGAATCCGAAAACATGGGGCTACTGAATTTAAGGCTATGGATAGCGATGATGCCGAGCAAGCTGAATTTTGGCTGGACAACACTATCCGGGTACTCGATGAGCTATCTTGTACACCCGATGAATGCCTAAAGTGTGCTATCTCCTTGCTACGTGATTCTGCCTACTATTGGTGGAGTACTCTGACTTCTGTTGTGCCCCGAGAGCAAGTAACTTGGGAGTTTTTCCAAACTGAGTTTCGGAAAAAGTATATCAGTCAGAGATTTGTTGATCAAAAACGGAAGGAATTTCTTGAGCTTAAGCAAGGCTCCATGTCGGTTACTGATTACGAGCGAAAATTTGTTAGACTTAGCAAATACACTCGGGAATGTGTTTCGTCCGAAGCTATTATGTGTAAACGCTTCGAGGATGGGCTGAATGAAGATATAAAAATGTTCGTTGGCGTTCTTGAAATACGAGAGTTCGTGGTACTTGTTGAACGAGCTTGTAAAGCCGAAGAGCTTAGAAAAGAAAAGCAAAGAGTTGATGAGGGAACTGGAGAGTTTCGTAAAAGATCCTCGGGAAGGTCTCTTCAACAGACATCGAAGAGATTTCGAGATGATGCGGGCCAGTTTAAAGGCACTTCGGGCCTTTTTAGACGAGATCGTGATCGACCCCCTGTGGGTACACGAGGCACTTCGGTCGCCAGTGTTGGGAATGAACGTCGAGATAGAACGAAATGTCGATATTGCGGTAAATGGCATTCGGGGAGTTGTAGATTCCCTGACCGCTCCTGTTACAAGTGCGGATCAGTTGACCACTTCATTAAAGATTGCCCGAGGTTGTTTGAACAGAATGAAAATCAGAGTGGGAAACCGGGTGCTACCACTGCTCGAGGTAGACCATCTAGAAATACGGGCAATGCTAGTGGTGGTCAGAGAGGATCTAGAGATGATATAACCAGATCCGAAGCTCGTGCGCCTGCTAGAGCTTATGCTATACGTGCCCGCGAGGATGCTTCTTCGCCTGATGTTATTACCGGTACATTCACTCTCTTTGATACTAATGTAATTGCTTTGAATGACCCCGGTTCTACTCATTCTTACATATGTGAAACCTTAGCATCCAGTAAGACTTTACCTATTGAGTCTACTGAGTTCGTAATTCGGGTGTCAAATCCCTTGGGTCATTACGTGCTTGTCGACAAAGTGTGTAAGAAATGTCCCCTGGAAATTCGAGGTTCCTGTTTCCGGCGGACTTGATGCTTTTGCTGTTTGATGAATTTGATGTTATCCTTGGTTTGGATTGGTTGACCGCGCATGATGCGATTGTGAATTGCAAGAGCAAGACTATTGATTTGAGGTGCGCAAATAACGAAGTAGTCCGAATTGAGTCTGCGAACTTGGAGGGGATGCCAGCTGTAATATCAGCAATGTTGGCACAGAAATATGTAAGAAAAGGGTGCGAAGCATACCTTGCGTATGTACTTGATGACAAAGAATTAGAAAAGAAACCCGAATCTGTGCCGGTGGTTTGTGAATACCCGGATGTTTTTCCGGAAGAATTACCGGGTTTACCACCTGTTCGGGAGGTAGAGTTTGGTATTGAGCTTGTACCTGGGACTACGCCGATTTCGATAGCTTCGTATCGTATGGCACCAACCGAGTTAAAGGAGTTGAAAGCTCAGTTGCAAGAACTGACGGATAGAGGTTTCGCTCGACCAAGTTTCTCACCTTGGGGTGCAGCAGTATTGTTCGTGAAAAAGAAGGACGGAACCATGAGGTTGTGCATTGACTATCGTCAGCTGAATAAAGTGACGATAAAGAACAAATATCCGTTGCCGCGCATCGATGATTTGTTCGACCAACTGAAGGGAGCCTCAGTGTTCTCAAAATAGATTTGAGATCGGGCTATTATCAGTTGCGAATTCGAGATTCAGATATTCCTAAAACTGCCTTCAGAACGAGATATGGTCACTACGAATTCTTAGTGATGCCGTTTGGGCTCACTAATGCCCCTGCAGTATTTATGGATTTGATGAATCGGATCTTCAGACCGTATTTGGATCGGTTCGTAGTTGTGTTCATTGATGACATTTTGGTCTATTCAAGAGATGAGACCGAACATGCTGAGCATCTGAGGCTAGTGCTGCAAATTTTGCGGGATAAGCAGTTATATGCTAAGTTCAGTAAGTGTGAGTTCTGGTTAAGAGAGGTTAGCTTCTTGGGTCATGTGGTATCCGCGTCGGGTATTCGAGTTGACCCGAACAAAATTTCAGCCATACTTGACTGGAAACCTCCGAGAAATATTACTGAAGTTCGGAGCTTTTTGGGGCTCGCCGGTTATTACCGACGATTTGTGAAAGGTTTCTCGATGATAGCCACACCAATGACGAAGCTACTTCAAAAGGATGTTAAGTTCGAGTGGACGGAGAAATGTCAGAAAAGTTTCGACCAACTGAAAACTCATTTGACTGAAGCTCCAATTTTGGTGCAACTCGAATCAGGTAAAGAGTTTGTCATTTATAGTGACGCATCCCTACTTGTGTTGGGTTGCGTATTGATGCAAGAAGGTCGAGTCGTGGCCTATGCGTCGAGACAATTGAAGCCACACGAGAGGAATTATCCGACCCATGATCTCGAACTAGCTGCCATCGTGTTTGCTTTAAAAATATGGCGACATTATCTGTTTGGTGAGAAGTGCCATGTATTTTCGGATCACAAAAGTCTCAAATATTTGATGACTCAACGAGACTTGAATCTGCGACAAAGACGTTGGCTTGAGTTGTTGAAAGATTACGAGCTTGTCATTGATTACCACCCGGGAAAGGCTAACATGGTTGCGGACGCCTTAAGCTGGAAGTCATTGTTTGCTTTACGAGCGATGAACGTGCATTTGTCTGTTCTACCAGACAATGTGTTAGTAGCTGAATTAAAAGCTAAACCATTATTGACTCACCAAATTCGTGAAGCTCAGAAAGTCGATGATGAATTGGTTGCAAAACGGGCTAAGTGTTTTCTGAACGAGGAATCGGAGTTTCAAATTGATGATGATGATTGTGTGAGGTTCAGAAATCGTTTGTGTGTTCCAAGGAATTCGGAACTCATTTCGATGATTCTGAACGAAGCCCATTGTAGCCGAATGTCAATTCACCCGGGGAGTACGAAAATGTACAACGATTTGAAACGTCAATTTTGGTGGCATGGTATGAAACGGGACATCTCCGACTTTGTTTCGAGATGTTTAATATGTCAACAAGTGAAAGCGGAACATCAAGTGCCTTCAGGATTACTCCAGCCGATCATAATACCCGAGTGGAAATGGGATCGAGTCACAATGGACTTTGTGTCCGGACTGCCCTTGTCAGCAAGTAAGAAGGATGCTATATGGGTTGTTGTTGATAGACTGACTAAGTCGGCTCATTTCATCCCCGTACGTACGGATTTTTCATTGGATAAACTAGCTGAATTGTACGTTTATCAAATTGTGAGATTACACGGGGTACCTGTTTCTATCGTGTCGATAGAGATCCGAGATTCACCTCACGATTTTGGAAGAAATTGCAAGAAGCTCTGGGTACCAAGCTGCATTTTAGCACTACTTTTCACCCCCAAACCGATGGTCAATCCGAGCGGATAATTCAGATACTTGAAGATATGTTGAGATGTTGCATCCTCGAGTTCAGTAGTTCATGGGAACGGTATTTACCTTTGATTGAATTCGCTTACAACAATAGTTTTCAATCAAGTATTAAGATGGCACCTTACGAGGCTTTGTACGGTCGTAAATGCCGTACACCATTGTTTTGGACCGAGCTCGGTGAAAGTAAAATTTTCGGAGTTGATTTGATTAAAGATGCTGAACAGAAAGTAAAGGTAATCTGTGAAAGTCTGAAGGTAGCCACGGATCGTCAGAAGTCGTACGCAGATTTGAAACGAAAAGACATCGAGTATCAGGTGGGAGACAAAGTGTTCCTTAAGGTTTCACCTTGGAAAAAGATACTCAGGTTCGGCCGTAAGGGCAAGTTGATCCCAAGATTCATTGGGCCGTACGAAATCTCCGAACGAGTTGGTCCGGTTGCGTATAGATTGATTTTGCCCCCGGAGCTTGAAAAGATTCATGACGTCTTTCATGTTTCGATGCTTCGACGCTATCGATCTGATCCATCGCATATAATTAGCCCATCAGAGGTTGAAATTCAAGTCGACATGAGCTATGAAGAAGAACCGATGCGTATCCTGGCTCGTGAAGCGAAGGAGTTGCGAAACAAAAGAGTTCCGCTAGTAAAGGTGTTATGGCTCAAACACGGGATCGAGGAAGCTACTTGGGAGACCGAGAGCTCGATGAAAGAACGATACCCAAACCTATTTACCGTAAGATTTTCGGGGACGAAAATTTCTTAAGTGGGGGAGAGTTGTGACAGCCCAAAGTTGACCCTAGTCGGGAAGTGGTTTCGGGACCGCTAAACTGAGTCACCGAAATGTTTGAATGTGATACTTATTGTCTAGAATATGTAATTATGAATGTGTGAAAATTTCAAGCTTCAATTTGGTTGATTTCATGTGAATTTAGTCAATAGGACTTATGTGAGAAATTCTAAAATGTGATAGGTCAATGTGTGAGGACCTATTAGTGCATGTGGACAAAGGGGGGACTTGCATGTCAAATTCCCCCCTACTAGTAGTGGCCGGCCATGACAAGCATGGTAGACCAAGTTTGATGGCCAAGACATGTCATAGACATGTTTTGTTGGTGCATCATGGGTGGAAAAAAATAAATAATAGGCATGGAAATTAAATAATGAAAAGGAGTATGATGAATACACAAAAAAAAAGTGTGTAGTTGATTCTTTTCCCCCCCCCATTACCGTGAGCTAAAGAAAAGAGAGGAGAAGATCTTTGTTCATCCTTTTCTCACCTTCATTTAGCCTAAATTAGAAAGAAAAACAAAGAAAAAATTTCTCATCCTTTGGTTCATCCTTGGCCAAAAATTTTAAGGAGGAAAGAAGAAGAAAGGTGAAGAGATTCGGCCATGCATGTAGCTAGGCTAAGGTATGTTTGATGATGTTCCATGAGATGCATGCATGTTTTAGTTGTTAGCTTGAGTTCTACCTAGCCCATGGTCTAAATCTTGCTATGTGATGGAAATGGCACTTGACCATGGATGCATCATTCTTGGTTGGTGTTTGATGTTGTGGTGATGAGGCATGAGGATGAGTTAAGATTCGGCCTAGGTGGAGGTTGTGTTAATGCCATTGCATGCAAAATATGAAGCTTGTTAATGATGCATGTGATGATGGCTTGATGATTCTTGAACCTCCTTTTTAGCATTTTTGTGTGAGCACATATGTGCATTGGTTGCTAAATGGAGAAGAATCGGCTAGCAAGATGTGTGCTAAGGCCGAATGTAACTTTGCATGTTAATGAGCAATGCATGTGTTAAATTGATGAAAAGGGGGAGGATGCTTTACTAGTGTGTATATGTGTGTATTAAGTGTTGAAATCGACCCCAAAAATAGACATGCATATTCGGCCAAGGGGAAAGAAATTAGCTAATATGTTGTGTTGATGCATGATTTTTGCATGTATGAGACTTTAATGTCTAATGTATAAATATGGGCTAAGTGCCTTGTGTTCATCTTTTTGATGCCTAAATGATGAAATCAATTTATTTGTTTAATTAAGCTCAAGAGCAAAGGGGAAATAAATCCGATAAAGGGAAGGAAAAAGTGGTTGAATAGCTAGCGGAATCGTTCGACAACACCCGAGGTAAGTTCTTGAGTAAGAGAGCTTAAATTACGATGTGATTAAATCATGCTCTATGTGAGGCTATTGAGCCGAATGTGCAAGGACGATATGTGCCTTGTGTTTGAGTTTCGCAAATGAAAATGAAATATGAATGTGCCATGAATTATTGTTAGATGTGCATGATTAATTGAATGCTGTCCGGGCTAAGTCCCGAAGGCTTTGTGCTAAGTGAATATATCCGGACTAAGATCCGAAGGCATTTGTGCGAGATACAAATTCCGGGTTAAGCCCTGAAGGCCTTTGTGCGAGATACTAAATCCGGGTTATGTCCCGAAGGCATTGTGTGAGTTACTAAAACCGGGCTATGTCCCGAAGGCATTTGAACGAGGAGCTATATCCGGTTAAATCCCGAAGGTACGTGATTTGGTAATGAATGAGCTTGCTGTAAAATTCCAGCGAATACTCGAAAAACATCCCAATATGGGGATATGTTACGTATGTGTTGAATTTAATCGAGCCCTTACAAATAAATGTTCGCTCAGTTGATAAACGAGCTACCGGCCTTCGGCTAAGTTAGTCTATTGTGTATGTACATAAGGGTTGTTAATGTTGTGAAGCAAGTTTGATATCGGTAAATTGCGTATTGTGAAATATTCCGTTTAGCTAAATGTGTGTTATTCTTTGTTTATGCTGGAATTCCTTGCTCAAAACTTACTAAGCATAAATTGCTTACTCGTTACACTGCTCCTCTGTTTTATAGATTTTTGGTTCTCCAGCTATCGGACTCGGGATCTTGAAGTCGAAGTCGCCCACACTATCAAAGGCTCTTTTGGGTACTATTTTGGTTGAATTTTGATATGGCATGTATAGGACTACCCATTGTTGTTTTCGAGTACTTTATGAAATGTATAAGTGTACAGCCATGCGAAAATGGCTTGTAGAAGTGGAGTATGGCATTAGACCATTGGTGTTTATGAATGTATAGATGGTTTCATGATGTAACTATAGTTGGAATGGAAGTGTTGAGCAAATGATCAGCCATTGGAATGGCTAAGTATGATCATATGTGGGCATAAGTATGACAAGGCCCTAGTTGGTCCATGAAACCCCGAAAATAGGTAAGGTTTACTTTGAAAACAGAGGCTGACAGCAGCAGTGGTGTGGATTGGAAAAATCACAAGAATTCGTAGGAGTGGAATTAAATAGTGAATAAATTATGTAATCGAACCTTGATGAATCTACTTTCATATGAAAGTAACGAAACAATCATATGAATAGTACAGTAAGAGATATTCAGGTTCTTGTGGAACAGGGCCAGAACAGTTTCTGGATTCCCTGTTCCGACTTTGGAAATTCACTATAAATTGACCAGAGATAATTAGGGGTCATACCATATATGTATGGATTCCTCTCTGAGTCTAGTTTCCATAGAAACAAACGGCATCAGTATTGAAGCTCTGTGCAGAGAGATATCCAAGTCGTAATGGGAAAAGGTCAGTGTAGTCGACCCCTGTAACATGGGAGACTTTGACTAATAAACTGTACTAATTGGCCCGACCAAAAATTCTAGAAAAAAATAAATAGGTGGGGACATGAGTCTAGTTTCAGGGAAAAATCACAAAACTTATTTTCGAGTTGTGAAACTCAAGATATGATTTTTGAAGCGACTAGTACTCAGACTGGGCAGTGTCTGGAAAAATTTTTCAAAGTTTGTTAACATCTCATGTCCGACTCCGGTGTCGGTCTCGGGTTCGGGGTGTTACACATGTATACTCATACGAGCTATGAATCGGTATACTCTCACGAGCTGTAAATCAGTAAGCTCATACGAGCTACAAATCGGTAAGCTCATACAAGCTGTGGCGTATCCGCAACACATGCAAGACCTTAACCAAATCGGTAACCCTAATGACATGTTATTTGTATCCTATAAATTCCTAAGGTTTAAATAGGGCTCAGTAATCGTCGTACGTCGTCGGATATGCAATCGGTATTTATACATGGAAATTATACAAATTACATACATATAATTCAATTAAAACATATAAATACTCAATTTAATTACACAAACTTACCTTGACGAGTAAACGTAGATATGGAGGTGATTAATTCAATATTTTATTTTTGCCTCGATCTAACTCTGTACGAGGTCTGACTGGATCTATACGGATAAATTTAATCCAATTCAATATATTTCACATTCAATTTAGTCCAACACACATTTTTGACAAAATTATCATTTTGCCCCTATACTTTTAAATTTCTTTGCAATTTAGTCCCTAAGCTCAAAAAATGAAATTCAAGCAATTTAACCCTTACCCAAGGCTAGCCAATTTTTTCACATGATTATAGAAGCCCACATATTTCAAAAATTCACAAATTTACCATGAATTAATCACATTTTTCAATTTAATCCATATTTGACAATTTTACAAAAAATTCCTTTACAAAAGTTGTTTATCTACAAATAACCATTTATTTTCTATCATCAAACTTCAAAACTCAAGCATGCTCATTAATGGTAAAGCCCTAATAGTTTTACAACTTTACAAATTAGTTCCCGAGCTAGCTAGATTAAGCTACAACGATCCTAGAAACATAAAAATCATTAAAAATGAATTAAAAATCACTCACCAATTGAGCTTGCAAGCTTGGCCGAACCTAACTATGGTTTCTTCAAGTTAGAATCGGTTGAAGAAGAAGCTAACAGATGATAACTTGTTTTGGTTTTATTTATTTTAACATTAATTACCTTTTTTTTACTAATTTAACCTTTAATAACTTTAAAAATTACACAAATTCCAAGCCAATATATTCCACTAACTCATTTATGGTCTAATTACCATATATGGACCTCCACTTTAATGTTCTATAGCTATTTAACACCTTTAGCTATTAGAACACAACTTTTGTACTTTAAGTGATTTAATCCTTTTTTATCAAATTAAGCATGTAAATAGTAAAATTTCTTAACGAAAATTTTATATGGTATTTCTATCATGTTGTAGGCCAAAAAGTAATAATAAAATAAATTTTTTGTCTTCAGATTTGTGGTCATAAAACCATTGTTCCAATTTCACTAAAAACGAGCTTGTACATATATTGAAATTCTGTTAAGTAATTTATTTGAAAATGTGGTTAATTAAGGCCTAAAGACTAAATTGCAAAATTTTAATCGATATAGAATTTTAATTAGGAAAAGGCTTGAGGACTTAGATAAAAATTATCCAAGGAATTTTAATCGATATGTGTTCAGTTGTGGCATTCTCTACTTAGATTCTGTGTTCGGGTCGGATATTGAGTGTTACAATAATAATTCTATTGGTTTCTATAAGAGAGATAGTTCTAATTTCCTACCGAAAGTAAGAAAATTATTTCTTGTTTTGTGTTTGATTTGAAATTGTTCAAATTTTCCATTTCGATTTTTTAAAATTTTTTAAAATTTTAAAGGTAAAATTGCACTTCATCCCTTTGAATAGTGGAAAATTTTTGATTTAATCATTTCAAAATTATAAAAATATATGTTAAACTTTAATCGTTTAAAGTTTAGATGATAGGGGGTAAGTGTTAGAGGTTAAGGGGTAGAAGTTTAGGGTTTATGTTTTATGGCTTAGAGTTTAGGGGTTAAGAGTTAGGGTTTATAGTTTATGGGGTTTAAGGTTTAAGATTTAGGTGTGTATGGGTTTTAGGGTTAAGGGGACATAGGTTAAAAGTTAAGGGTTAGGGATTTAGGGTTTAGGATAATTAGTGTGAAAAATATATGTTAAAAATTTGAAATACTATTATTTAAAATAATTTTAAAGTTTTTTGTTTTTTAATCTATATATTAAATAATTTCAAAATTTAAAGAATTAAAATTTTAAAAAAATTTTAAAATTTCAAATTTTATCTAATTCTTTTAAATATTAGTTAAATTTTAAAAAATTATTTATTTAAATAAAAAATTTAAAATACTATTACTTAAAATAATTTTAAAGTTTTTGGGTATATAAGTGATTGTTGGTGCACGTTGAATGATATTTTGATTAAAAAATGGGAAACCAAATTTAAATCTCTATTCTCTAAGATTGAATATTCAAATTATATATAATCATGTAATGTTTTAATCAAAAAGTTAATAATATTAACTATTTGGATTAATTAATAATATTATAAAAATATATAGACTAAATGCAAAAAAATCTGAAATTTAAATATATTAGAGAGACCAAATTAAAATTTAACCATTTTAGTAAATAATAATAATAATAATAATAATAATAATAATAAAAGAGAAAGAAAAGAAAGAAAAAATTATTGGGCTACATACTTAGTGGCGTTTTTTAAAAATGCCGCAAAAAATATGAATTACCGTCGTTTTCATAAAAACGCCACAAACATCTCTTAATAGATTAAAAAGGGCGTCATTTTTTTGAGCCCCAAATTCCCTCCAAATCCTCTAAAATTTCTCTCAATTCGATATCCTCAAATTGGTTTCCCAAAATCCCCAAATCAAAATACCTTTGATTTTCGCCGAAATCCCTTTGATTCTCTTTTTTTTTTTTCATTTTAATATTCACAGTACACTCCATCACTCGCATCCACTGATTCTCACTGCTTTTGCAGTATCTATATCTCAAAATCAATTCTACGCAGTGTTTTAGTTACCCACTGAACGTCGACTGCAACTCTCTATTTTGTACTTCCAATATATTGATCTGTGTTTAAAGATATGGCAGAAGCGACTGTTTCGACGATCTTGGAGCAGATGACTGCAATCACCATTGATAAAGCAATCAAAGCCTGGGGTCTGGTGCAAGGTGCTGAGAAAGAGGTGAAAAGGCTTGAAACCAATTTTAAAGCACTCCAGTTGGAGCTTGAAGATGCAGAGGAGAAATAATACGTGGACAAACGGGTTAAACTTTGGTTAGACAAGTTCAGAGATGTTTCTTATGACATGGAAGATGTATTAGATGAGTGGGAAACTGCAGTTCAGCAGTTGCAAATAGATCCTTTTGGCTCTGCTTCTGTTCGTAACTGGAAGGTATGCCCCTTTGTTTCATGATTTTCTTCAGGTTCTCAAGTTGTCAAGCGTTATAATATTGCTACCAAAATAAAGGAAATCAATGAAGAAGTAGATGAGATTGTTAAAGACAAAGTTAGGTTTGAGTTGATAAAAAGAAAAATCAACCAACCCAAATGTCCAGAAACTATTTCTTTTGTGGATGTTTCAGAGTTAATTGGTCGAGATGCAATGAAAGAAGAGATAATCAGCATTTTGCTATGTGATGAAAAGTGTAGAAATGTTCCCATTATCACTTTAGTCGGGATGGGAGGGATAGGGAAAACCGCTCTAGCCCAATTGATTTATAATAATCATAGAATTCAGACTCATTTATTAAAAGGATAACCACAAGCAATAACTTGAGACTCTTTATCAGTTTGTATATGTGTGTGGATTGGGACATTTTTATATTTATATGAACCGTGCTTCTTATTTTTCAACTTATAATGCAGCTTAGTGAGGAGGAAATAGTAGAGATATATGGCACAAGACATATTGGCCGTGACCAGGCATGCCGTCTGATGGGCTTGATGGACTTTTTCTGCTTCAGTGAGGTTGGTTTATCAGTAGTTGCATTGTTTGTATGCAAAGGAAGGCTGAGTTTCCATTGAGGTTTGATTTGTAGCATTGACATAGGATCTGGTATGGGTATGGGTGGCTCCTTCATTACATGTGATATCTATGTAACAATATTTTACATGTACGTCTAAATAAAATGAAAAAGTAGGCTTTCAAATATGTAAGTCGCATGATGTGTGTTTGTCAGAGCATCATAGTCAGATGGTGGTGTTTGGGCAAAGAGGCTTCCGACAAAATGCTTACACACATGTTGCCTCTTTTCTTTTTTCCGCTGTGTTTCTTCTTCATGTCAATGTTTTTGATGAAAAAATATAACAACATCTCTTTTTAATATCTATGATGAATGTGAAAATTTCCTCTATCAATTTGCCTATCCATACTGATATGGATAATACATCTTTTAGCCTTGTTAAATTGCATTATCAGGCTTTATAAGGACATATTTTGTTCTATTTTTAATTTCCTGATTTTTTTTCTTTTATCATTTTTTTAGGCATGTCTCATTGTTGATATGGTGCAATATTTCGTTGATGCTAAACTAGAATTTGATGCCTGCTATATATATGAAGATGTTAATAATGCAATTCAGCATGTTCATCATAGTGGTTTGATGCATAGAGGAATTCTATCTGATCCTCATCGATATCTTGTAAAAAATGTAAGTTCTAATAGTTATGTTTTGGTTACTTTTAAGTTGCTTAGTTGCAAAGAAAGGCTTCTCTAAAGTTTGACATGTCATCTATGAAATATTTTCTTTCCTCTTAGGAATACTAACCTACCATTTTTGGTGTATGTTTCAGGGCCAGCTTTTACAGTTTCTTAGGATATTAAAGGAGAAGGGAAAGAGACTTTTCTTGCTGACAAATTCACCGTATTACTTTGTGGATGGAGGGATGCAGTTTATGTTGGAGGTAATTTACATTGCATTAGTATTGATGCCTTCTTATTTTGTAGTTTTTGGTCCATTTTTGAAGCAAATTGCCATTCATGCCCTTTTTGTTTGAAATTAAGATTCATTGCTATTTCTAAGAGTAAAAAAGACATAGTTAATGGCAATATTGTTTAAACATATTCAATATCATTTGAGAAAGTCATTCAATGATGATTGTTGAATCTGCCATCATATTTTACATTGGTTTCATTAACTTCTTCTTCTTGTTGATTTAAAAAAAATATTATTATTAATAACTTTATGGTGCATAAAAACATTCACACAATTATTTAGCAAATTGTAGAGAGGACCTTTTAAAATATATGATATGTTTAATCAAAAGAACTCAAGTCTATGTAACCTCAGTTCTCTCCCTGCCCCAAGAATATCTTCAGATTCTACACAGAGAAAATAATATTGCACATGAAAGGTGTTTAAAGTGAATTGTTTTTTAATATTTAATAATGTATTTGCATGTGCATATGATTTGAATTGGTAAGGTTTGGTAGTGTCTAATTTGGATCTATTTGCACATAATATCTCAAGAATCAACTTTCAAATTTTTTGGTCACTTTAATCATTTTGCTATAATTGTGCACATTTAATGTGTCAGTCTTATTCCATTCTTAGTTTCATGCTTAGTTTCAAAACCATTTACTTTTTTCTTCTTTTATTAAAAGGATAAACAATATTTCTATTGTGCATTTCTGTGCGAACTATTTAATTAATGTTTTTGTTATGCAAGTTCTTTTGCCTGGATTGTGGATTTCAACATATTTTGTTTAGTGGTCTATGTGAACTTATTGAATGAGCTAGTATTTGAACTAAATAGCTTTTTTTCAATCTTGTGAGGTCATAGTGAGGAGCTTCTCACAAGATATCCAAGGAGGAAGATAAAGAAACTGCAATAACGGTATGCTCTTAAGAATGACTTTCTTTAATTGTATTCATATGACATATAGCTTCCTTGAAATGTTTATCCATTAGTGTCATCCATCATTCTTTCCTTTTACTGCTTAAGCACCGATCAAAGTACTGTTATCATGTTCCCAAAGACATCTTTTTTACAATAGCACATTGATACTACGATTTTAGAGGATTAGTTGGGGCCTTGGGACTTTGGGTTGCTGTTATTCTGAATTGATTTGGAAGGGAAATGATCTCACCCCAAAATTACCAACGGTATCGCACTATCTGAATAGGTTGGTAAATACAAAGTTTAGTGTTGGATGATTGAACATCAATAAGGTTGAATTTGAAGATAATTATAGCCTAATATATTTTCTTTTCTGAATGGCATTGACCCTAAGTATCTCAATAGATGTGTAAGTTTACACTTTCTTGTTCTTTGTATTTAGTATGCTAATATGTCGGGTTTGTTGATTATGTCAGGATATGGCTACTAAAGTAGATGTTGAAGGGAAACCGAATAAGGTATCAAATCTCCATCGTAGCAACGATGAACCTGTTTAGAGTAGAATGCTTATTTTCATTGTTGATTAATTATTGAAAAATCCTTAAGATCCCGGTGATATATAAGATTTGCATTTTGTAGTTCAGTGTAACAATTTTGAACATCACTTTTCAGTGAAAGGAATAAAGTTGGTATTTATTGTTTGCTGTAAAGTTGGTATTTATTATTTGCTGTTTTTGATTGGTAGAAAATTTTTCAACTGAATTTTATTTAAACTATCGTAATAAATTGAATTTCAGCACATTATTTATAAGAAACTAATTTCATGGGGAGCGCTACAGTTAATATTACTATACGCTACAGTTTTGCATTAGGATAGTTAATAATTGCATGCACTTTTATGATAGTCATTTAAAAAACTCAAAAACCTCATAGAAATTGCCTTATCCCTCAGAGTTTGTTTTTTTATTACTTTTCCATACATTATTTTTACCTGCTTGTGTTCGAAGTTGAGAAAATTTCTCTAGGACAAGTTAGGGGTGCATAGCTGAGTTACAATATGGGTGTATGATTTGTATTAAATTGGTCTTTACCATTGAAGTTGATATCCTTTTCAATCCTTAGGAATGAAAACAATTTACAAATTATTTACATTCATCAATTAAATAACAGCCAAAAATTGATTGCTGTAAGGGATAAGTTTTTTTTTTTTATATTTTTCATGACTTTTATAATATTTTATAATATTTTATTTTTTTTTAAAATTTATGACCTTTAGCGGTGTTTTTGGGAAAAGCGTCGCTAAAGGTCATGATCTTCAGCGGCGTTTGTAGGAAAAGCGCCGCTAAAGGTCTTGACTTTTAGCGGCGTTTGTGGGGAAAGCGTCGCTAAAGGTCATGACCTATAGCGGCATTTTTTAGATAAACGCCGCTAAAGTTTGCGGCGTTTTCTATAGCGGCGTTTTTTGTGGCGCTTGCAAAAACGCCGTAAATAGTTTTAGCGACGCTTAAAAGCGCCGCTAAAGGCCTAAAAACGCCGCTAAAAGTCAGTTTTGCTGTAGTGTGTACTTACTAAGCTCTTTAAGCTTAACGCGTTAGTTGTTTTAAACGAGTAGGTAAAGGACCTAATCTGAGAAGCTTGAAGCTTTATTCAGGAGTATCGCATCACCATCCAAGGGTTAAGCTTGTATATTAGTTATTTTGGTTAATATTGGCATGTACATAAATACTTGGTTAATTTGAGAATTTTTAAATATTTTGACTTATAAAATCAAGTTCCATTTGAATAATATTTAGATGTTTTGTGTAGCCTTTGATTTATAAATTGATTGGAATTTGTTTGGGGCTTGATTTTGCGTTAATATAAGTTTTGAAAATGTTCTAAATTGATTTGAAACTTATTGGTACCATTTGGTGTTGTTTGAGGATGCTTTTAAGTGTTTTTGGTCTAAATTTCAACTTTAATGGCCCAAAGTCGAGTACCCTTGTCAAAGGTTTCGCACCCCGAATCAACAAAATGTTCCCTAGAATAGTATAGGGACCTATGTTTAAACCCCAAGGCCTTATGTAAAACTAAACATCGATAATATAAATATAGAATGACCTCAAAGCAATAAGAAAGAAAAATAAAACACACAGATTTATGGTAGAAACCCTTTTAGGAAAAAATCACGGGCAGAGGAGAAGAAACTTCACTAATGTTGAAAATCGAATGATACAGAGTTTTGAATACATCTATTTAAAAGTTAAAAAACCTTATTCTAATCAATATAAAATAGAAGAAGCGTAGTTCTATACGAATTCTACTTATGCCGAATGTTCACACCATGGGGGCCTTGGCCTTAAGCCCTCCACAAATCCCTTAATTTTAGCACTATATTATTTCTTTAACAAGGATTCAAGTCACATAACTCTAACACCTTAGGCACCGATATCTTGGGTCCTAGCACTGTTTTATGGAAAATGAGCCCCCAAGGCTTGTATATGGTTCTAGACACCTCTGAACAACCTTAAATTGATTCAAAATGATTTTTACAAGATTTTAAAACTTAAAATTGATTGTATGTATTTTATATAATTTTATAAAAATGTTTTCTAAACTAATTTGTTAACTAAATTCGAGAATTTTGACATGAAAGTGGTTCGGTGACATCTTCCATCTATACCAATCATCGCAACGGATGAGAAGTGTTAAATAGTAGTTCTCATCCACATGGACCTCCTCTAGATCCAACAACAACTCCCCCTCTTCCTTCTCATGTAACAGTAGCCTTTAGAACTCCTAATCCATATCAACAACAACTGGGCAGAAAGAAAGAATCTAGAGGTAAGACAAATTTGCATGAGATCAAATGTAACACCCCAAAAATTTGAATGTCTGATAGCTAAATTTTGTCATAATTAAGTCTATGTATCTATGGTTAAGTGCTTTGTTTATGTGGTTGAGATCGGGGGTTTGAGTCTTCTTTCTTGAATTTTTATTGTTGTTTTGGTTTAACCCCTATCCTTGAACTCTCGAGTTAAGTTTATTTATGTGTTAACTTGTGTCAAAGATGAGCCTAATGGTTCAATGGTTAAGAATCTGTATACTCTCTAGTCTTGTGTTCAAATCCCTGTGTAGGTAATAAAGAATATATATTTTTTATGCTATATGTAAAGTTAATTTTATTTTAAGTTAATAAATGTTTTTTTAGTTTCCTAAAACATACCCGTTCCCTAAAACGATTTCTTCTTCTTTACTTGTTTTATTTTTTTCCTTTATCTTCTTTTTTCTTTTTTACTCTTTTACTTCAATTGTGTTTCACGTTTCGCTGGTTATATCAATTTTGGTTGAACCCATTCGTTTATGCGCTCTAAGTTTGTTTGTGCCATCAATTGTTCACTCAGATTAAGTAAGTGTTTATATTTTGTTCTTTTTGCTTGAGTGTAATAATTGTCAAGGTTTTGGTCTTTCGCTAAAATGAATTTTTGACTTGCATAAGTTTTTGTTAGACGAAGTTATCCGAAGTAACATTCTTTCAAAGTCGTAGAATTCGTGTAATTGCGGTGTTGCTTGAGGGTAAGTGCTTAATTTTGACTTGGGGTTTCTATTGAAGTTCTTCGACGTAGTTAGGATATTTTAGGTTAATTACGTCTAAATTGGTTAATTGATCATCGTTTTAAGTTTCAGAATCGTCTGCACTACTTCTACAACAAATCCATAACAGGTGTGTAACAAAAACCCGAAGTCTTGCAAACGACAGAGGCCGAAAACCATGGTTGTCGATGCCACACGATTGTGTGATAGCCCGTGTAACTCACTATTTTGAAGTTAGAGTCACATGGGCCAAGGGCACGAGCTTGTGTCCAGGCTGTGTATCTTACTATTTTGGAATTAGAGTCACACAGGCCAGGGACACGGGCGTATGTCTAGGCTGTGTAACTCACTATTTTAGAATTAGAGACACACTGGCCAAAGACACGGGAGTGTGTCCAAGCCATGTGGGATGTATTTTGGGTCTTGAGTCACTCGAACGTGTGCTATGTCTGTGCTAGACCGTGTAACTCATTATTTTGGGCAACATAGGTATGTGTTAGACCGTGTGACAGGTCGTGTGTGACACTGAAGTGGGTCACACAAGCGTGTGAATCACACGGGCCAGCTATCCAGGCCGTGTGAATCCACACGGGCGTGTGGGCCAAAAATTAAGATTTTTCTCTAGGGTCGTAATCGTCGTTCGACTCGAACATAGGCCTACTGTAGGGTCATATAATCTGAACTAGACAATGTAATCGTCATCAGACGATTTGTTATTGAATAATCTGTTATTTCATGTAAATACTTGATATGAAATCTGATAAGTAAGTGTGATAGCATAACATGAACATGATCTGAATTTGTACTACTATATACCCATATCTGATATCTGTTAAATCTGCATTTGCATTAGGTTAGGATTGTGAAAAGGAGGAGATGTGGGCAGTTTAATAATCTACCGAAATTGGTGGCTAAGCCACAAACATATATTTGACTTTGACGATTTATCACATTCTGATCTAACAACTAAGCTGTAATTATTTTGAAATGTGACACATAGTCACTATGCGGTGTGTAGGGATGGATGGGTACTTGATACCTTATATGGTGTGTAGGGATGGGGAGATGGTGTGTAGCGGTTAGGGGGTAAGAATCTACATCTGAATCTGAAATGTTCTGCAATTGTATTTGACATTTTCTGTTTCTATATCTGAATCCGAGAATTTACTAGTTAATGAAAACCAAAATCACATCTGTTATGTTACTTATTAATCATAAATGTAAGCTACACATTGAGTTGTAAACTCATTTATTCTATTTGTTAGTTTACAGGTAACCCACAGGTTTAGGCGAGTCGGCGAGGTAGAAGCTCAGTCATCTTTATTTTAGTTATCTATTGTGTAATCTAAACTTATATTATCGTGTGTTTTTATTTTGGATGACTGGTTATAAGTTTGGATTTTCACATTTGGTTTAACTACTTAAATGATTTTCGACTATTAAAATTTGAATGGTTAAAGGTTGGATTTTTCTGAAATTATTTGATGTAGCTCTCCAAACTTGGTCTTAACGTTTAAGTCGGGTATAAGGTGTTACATCAAATTTTATATTATATTATTATACTTTTTATTTTATAAATAATTTTAAAATATATGTTTTATGATTTTTACATATCCTTGTGTATCATCTAATATAAATAATAATTTATACTTTAATCAATGGGTTATCAAACCAAAATCAATTATAAAATAGGAGAAAAATTTTATCTTTACCAACACAACAAAAAAATAGTTAATAATATTTACATTTTTATTATTTTATCAACAATATTTTAGAAAAAATATTTTTTTACAATATTTTATATTATTTTGTTTTTTTCACTAACATACTAGGTATACCGTAGAACTAATATTTATATTAATATCTTTGATTAAATTTAGTGTCATTAAGTTAAGTAATATCAATTTATTGAAAATTGACTAAATAATCTTTTTTTTTTAAAACTTAACTAATATAAGAGGGGAATTTATGTTTTTAAGTTACCACACAATTGTTAAAAACACACATAGTAAATATGCCATGATCTAATTTATACTATTATTAAAATAAATTTAATTAAGTGTTATGGAATAACTACACATCAATCCAATTAAATGAAAAAAGCTCCAACTTTAATATATAATATTAAATGAATTTAGGGTAATCTATAAAAATAGTCACTTTTATTTGCCTCAAGTTACATTTTAGCCACTTATGTTTAAAATGTTATGTTTTAGTCACTTATGTTATTATTTTGTTACGAAGTGATCACTCTACCATTAAATTTCGTTATCTCTCTAACGGTAATTGTAGGTGGCAGTCCAACTAGATTTTAGGTACCATTTTAGATTTCTAAATGGGATGAAAATAAATTTTTAATTAAAAAATTTAATTAATTAAAATTTTCAAACCTAAACCTTAACTAAAAAAACTGTTCATCTCCTTTTTTTAATTTTTCTTCTGTCTCTTATTTTTTTCAATGGTTTTTTTTCATTTGACTGGAAAACCTATTATTAAGATCAAAATAGTTGAAATCAACAATAAGAAAGAATAATCTGGAATACCCACAAAGAGATTGTGAACATACAAGTTGATTCAGATCAGAAAAAATTTGATTGAGAAACTAATTATTCAAGAACTGTGAAAGAACTAGAAAGTATAATAATTAGGAACAAGAACAGTGAAAGTAATAGCCCTTTTTTGAAAATTTTAAAATTAGCTTGGATGAAACATGTTTCTGGTTGCATTTTATGAGATGTCTACTGATGCAAAATAAAATACATGCTTACAAACAATTTCAAAAAGAAGAAGAAAATATCAAGAATTTTAATTTAGGGTTTTCATTAAACAATAAAAAATCTAATCTTTTTTTTTCAGTACTGAATAAAAGAGATAGAGGAATACAAAGAAGACATACTTGAACCTTCCATTAAATCCATCTTTATGAAGCAGTCAATTTGATTTCAACTATTTTGATCTTAATAATAGTTTTTCTAGTCAAATGAGAAAAAAAAACCTATTTAAAAAAAGAAGAGATGGAAGAAAAATTAAAAAGAGGATATGAACAGTTTTTTTAGTTAAGGTTTGGGTTTAAAAATTTTAATTAATTAAAGTTTTTAATTAAAAATCTATTCTCATCCCATTTAGAATGTAGCATCCCAAATCTGGCCCAGACGTTATGGCCGGATCCGACATGCCACATCGAAGCGTTCAAAACATTTTATATTGTTGATCCAGAAAAACTACTTAGTGTTTTAAAAGATAATTTCATTATAGGTTAAAGTGAATGGAAGCTGTGCACCAGGTAGGAAACCGAAAAAGAAGAGGTGAGTCTATCGGACTACTTAAGTACCAAGCTCCCTTCGGATCCAATCCTAGACATGCACACCGCCATTGCCACACTTTAACGTCATGTATATTTCTAGGAAACCGATTTGATTGAGTCATTTTTAGGAAAAGTGATTAATTTTGGAAAATACTTTCATTGCGGAAGCTTTGCTTGTTGTCGTGTTATTTTGAAATCAATTGTTGTTGTTTTTTTTTTTTTGAAAACGAGCCCTAAAGCTATCCAATTTCAACAGTTAAAATAAGTAATATGTATCTTAGTAATACATATTAAAACCATAAAAAATAATTAAGCGGCCTTATTACATTTAAAAACCCAAAACTTAAAACGTAAATAAAAGGATGTCCAGTTCACCAGAAGAAAATCAAACTTTCAGAATGGGTGGCCACTCCGAATTCCCTCACAGCTTCAAGCCCACTATGGTTGGGGATTTCCTGCGTGGATGAAAATAAAAGGGGTGAGTTTGGGGAAACTCAGTGTGTAAGGAAAACCCATTCAAAGCCCAAGTCAGCTCAAGCCTATTGGGCCTAAGCCCATTCAGGTAACAGTGGTACTGGACCAGAGCCCTTTTCAGATTACAATAAACTGGGCCTTAGCCCCTTATTCAGATAACAGTATGGCCCATAGGCCCATTTCAAAATACATGCAACATCAATAACATATGCAAGCCCATTTGGGGAGACTACTCAACACACCAACCACTACACTCCACCCGTACCAGCCCTACACTCCATGTGGGGAATAGCTCAACCCACCCAGCCCAACACTCCACAGTTGCAGCCTTGCTGCTCAGTTAACAGTAAATTGAGGCAAAGCCTCCAGTACGTGAACAAGCCACTTTCAGTACTTCCTCCGTCAATATCCCAATCCCATGCATCAGATAATAACAACATGGCATGCAGTAAATAACAACAGTCAAACATGCATTTAGGTCAATTTAACCCTAGGGGTATTTCGGTAATTTATCTACTAGGGGTAAAACTGTAAATTTTCCACTTTTAAAGGTATTTCAGTAATTTATCTATTTTAGGGTTTTTCATGCATATTCCTACTTTTCACGTACTAACAGAATCACGTATCGAGGGTTCTTACTGAATTGGGCCCGTTGGCCCATCATTCCAATTTTGGCCCATTAAGCCCAAAAATATCGAGGGCACAGAAACTATGCACTTTGCAGTCCAAATTTTGCAGCTTACCAAAAACATTAATCGATTTACGTCACGAGCATTCTACACTCGCAAATCTACAAAATACCGGTTTTCGGTATTTCGGGTTTTCGACTTTTGCCGATCCAGACTAAGATAGAGGGTGTTAGTTACACACCGTTTGTGACGATATGCTGACGAGATCCACACACGAACTGCCTACAATTGGATTACTAACACATTAATCTAACTATTCAAATACGAACTACGTATTAACCCCTTACAATATTCGGCCAACCACACCTACAGATCATAGTAAGCTTATAAGAAAACAATAAGCAACTCATGAACAAATTTTTGTCAATGTTTACCACATAATCATAATTTCACTGCAAGCTGTCTTCCTGAGCAACAGTCACTAAATTATTTATAACTGGAGCTACGAAACTCCAAATCAAGTGCCGTTAATTTTTCCTGAAAATAGACTCATATATCTTCTATCCATAAAATTTTCAGAATTTTTGGTATGGCCAATCAATACCAGATTTTTCTTAAAGTTTCCCATGTTTCACTGTTTGACTAATCTGACCACCCTTCGTTACGAATCAAATTTCTCATTGTACAGAATTCAAAATATGTTCTTGTTTATTCCATGTGAAACTAGACTCATTAAGCTTTAATTACATAATTTATTCAGCTTCTAACTCATCTCCCACAATTTATGGTGATTTTCCAAAGTCACGTTACTGCTGCTGTCTCAAGCAGATTTATTACCAAATCACTCTTTCACACCTAACTTGCATGTTTGTTATTTAAACATGTATATCACCAATCAATCATCACATATCTATGATTTTACTTAAGTATAATCTCCATTTCATCATTTTAAAGCACAACATGTTAGCCGATTTTTCCCCTTAGCATCTAAGGCACATGCATGCTCATTTGTTTGGCTCAACTTCACCTATCTTCCATTTTTCATCAAAAGAACATGAAACAACAACCATTTCCTTCATTTTAATTCTTGACTAAATGCTCACAACACAACTAAAACCAAAATATGCTTCAAGAGTTAAGGTAGAATCAAGAAGAACTCATGAACATCAAGATAGAAGCAAACTACCATGAACTTACCTTCAATTTTCTTCCCCAAGTGACCGAACATTCAAGAGCTTTCTCCTCTCCTTTCTCTTCTCTAACTTTAGGCTATGATGAACAAAGATGGACAAAACTTTGTTCTTTTCACCCCTTTTTCTTTTAATAAAATTTCATATTTCATCCATTTAATTCTTTAATACAAAAGACATGAAATTCCCATCATGGAACATTTACCTAACCCATTATCAATTTGTATCAATTTGTACCATAAATTGTGGATATCAAGTGCACATTTGTCTACAACAACATGATGGCTGGCCATTTCATGTAAAATGGGAGGTTTGTCATGCAAATCCTCCTATTTTGCACTCCTATTTATTTGGCCACTTCAATTTAGCCTATAGCATTTTCAAACATTTTCACATAGGTTCTATTTCATAATTTCATCCCATTTTTCTTATGGAACAAAAATTAACTAAAATTGTCGGGTTCTATCTTAAGCTTGAGCCTTCTAGAGGCCCACTAACATAATTAACCTATGCCAACATTCACAAAATTCCCAAAAATTAGGGCGTTACATAGAAATCCAAGTTGGCACTTAAAATCTAGTTGGACTGCCAGGTAGGATTACCGTTAGAGAGATAACGGAACTTAACGGTAGAGTGATCAATTCGTAACAAAATAATAACATAAATGACTAAAACGTAATATTTCAAACATAAGTGATTAAAATGTAACCTGAGACAAACAAAAGTGACTATTTTTATACATTACCTATGAATTTAAGGATACTTATACTTGTGTAATTTATTGTAGAGTTTAACTCAAAAATGGCATCAAATAATTTTTTTAAAAAAAATATTCACAAAATAAAAAAAAAACTCCCCACTTGAAAAATAAAATCTAAAAAAAACAATGGGCTATGAAACCAAAATTAAACATAAAATATGAAAAAAGGGGGCGAAAATCCAACCCAATTATGGAGAAATCCTGATAAGATCCGTTCCAAATTTAGGATAACCGAGCCAATTTTTATCCTCACTCAACGAAATCCCGTGCATTACGCGCTCAAACACACCTCTGTTTAGAATTTCTAACCCTATATAAACCACACGCATTCCCTCTCTTCCTCACTGTGCAGTGCGGTGCTTCTCTATTGTTTAATACAACAGCCTTAGAGATCAACTGCATTTCTCCGTCCCCCAATCTTTTCCTTTCTAATAAACTCAATGGCCCGCCAAATTGTTGTTCTTGCTTTGGTCACCATGGCCCTCTTTGCCTTGGTTTCCACCGCTGCTGCGGCCACCGCCCCCGCACCCGGTGGCAGCCCCTCAGGTTCACCTGGAGATGCTAGCTCCCCTCCTTCTCAGGCCAGTGCTCCTAGTCCCAGCAGCGGTGCTGCTCTTGAGCTCTCGGCTATTGTTGGAGTTGGAGCAGCCGCCGTTGCTGGCTACTTTATGTTCTAAATACGATATGTAGGGGCCGCTTTCCTAGTTTTGATATCATCACAAATGCTGTCTTATTAATTATGTTGAGATTTGCATAATTTCTTTACGAATAAAGAAAAGGAATGGATTGGTGCATCTTAACAAGTGTTCTCTTTATGTTTTGTTTGCTTTTAATTTTTCCAATGCCAAACCATTATATTATCACAATCTCATAAATGTATACCAACAACTTAAAAAACAAACATAAATATTAAAATAATAAATTTATTTCAAAATATATATAAATAATAAAATTTAGATAACATGATTAAATACCAGAATTTGATAATGATTTAAGGTACAAAATTGAACATGTTAAATATGGATAACTCCGGATAGTCCCTTTATTGTAGAAACATGAAAAATAGAACCTCACCTTTTGTCAAGTTGAAAGGAACACAAAAAAGTTAAGATTTTATTTTATTTTTCTTAAGCATTCCATCATTTAGAAGTGGAGTTAATGTTGTGGTTCGTGAATAATCTCTTTTCATGATTTTGTTTTTAATGGATGTATTAAATTGAAGTTATGTGACATACACCAAAAAAAAAAAATTGAAGTTATGTGAGGATTCGGTATATGTGTTTTTAGTATCTTTTTATTTGTAGTATATTACATTGATATCCAAATCAATTTTCGGTTCAACTACAGATCTTGAACCTGCTTGACTTTTGTTTCTGTCTACTGTTACAAATGGTTGTAATTCTTTCCGTTATGGTTCTTCATGGTATATATTTATTGTTGCTTTGTATGTATGTATGTATCGTCGTTTCTAATACTGCTAATCTTCATGTTCATTAGATTCTAACCATGACCATATGCATTATTATGTTCTATTTCGTATATAGTATATTGAAAGGCACTGCCATTTGTTTTTGAGTGACGTCTTACACCGGAAAGGCTTTAATTGAACTGATTTGTTTTTAGTTAAGACTTACAATGCAAACGCAAGACATTTTTGTTTGTCTTTATTATTGTTATCTATTCTTTAAACAGTGACCGAATGCATTCTTACTATTTTCTTATTATATGTTGATGTAAGGATCGAAAAGACAGAGGTTGTGATGGTATTAATCGGTTGATCCTGTTTAGGAAGGGACGGAAAGCCTATGGCGGAGACGGGAGTACGGTGAAAACGAGGCTCTCCATGGAGAAAGTAATGAGAAAAAGATGGAAAGGAGTGGAAGCCTCCCTTGTTGAACCTTCCTTCTCTCCTTTTTATCCATACGCTAGGTAATGATAGCTTAGCATATGTAGGATGTCGTAGGGTTATTCGGGATGTGACCGGTGGACCTTTTGATGAGACTTGATAAAATAATATTTTATATGTATAACAGTTGTCTTCTAAATTGAGGGAGAAGTTATAGACATTTATTCAAGACACAAGTATGGACAGAGCTTTTGCGTTGTACGCTGCACACCTTTTTTTTTTTTTACGAATCTCATGCTGACGAGTTGTAAGATCGTTTGTCTATGAGCATATTTTTAGTACATGAGTAAAGGGTCAGTGAGGAGTGCCAATTATTAAATTACACATGTTTGATATTGTTAAAAGTGTATAAATATACTTATCGAGCAATATCTATTTTGAAGTGTCTATAACAACTCGTTTTTAGTAAAATCAGAATAGTAATTTCAAGACCATAAATTTAATGAGTAAATTATTATTTTAATATCTATAGAATGTTAGTAAGGTCGTATAAAAATTTTGTTAAGAAATTTTGATGTTTGCATGCTTAATTATGTAAAAAGGATTAAATCGTAAAAGGTGTAAAAGTAGAGTTCTATTAGTTAAAGGTATCAATTAGCTATGAAATTTTAAAGTAAGGGGATTTATATGGTAATTAGACCATTATTATTATTAGTGGACAAAGATGAACATAATAATAAGTGATTTTGATGTTATAAATCAAGGTTAAAATAGTAATTTAATAAATAAAATTAATCAAAATAAAAGTAAAAGATGGTATCATCCATAGTTGTCTTCTCCATCGAAATTTTAGGGTTAGAAAACACCATTTTAAACCTTTGAAGTTTCAGCAATGTCTAGCTTTTGCATGATGGTGTTTTGAGGTTAGTTTTTAACGACTTTATGTTTTCGGTATCATTTGTAGTTTAACCTAGTTAGCCCAGGGATTAAATTACAAAACTATTAAAGATTAAGGGTTTTTCCATGAATGTTATTGCATGATTCTTGAAGTTTAATGGAGGAATGTGAATAATTGTTGTTAAATAAACAAGTTTTGTAAATTGATTTTGGATGAAAATGTCATTTAGGAACTTATTTGTAAATGCAGTAAAATTTCATGGTAAAATTATAAAATGCTAATTTTATAGGTTGGTATAGGTCCCTAGTGAATTAGGCTAGCATGAAATAAGGATGAAAATGCTTAGATTTAAATTTATGAGCTTAAGGACTAAGTTGTAAAAAGTTAAAATGTTAGAGGAAAAATTTTAATTTTACAAAAAAATGTGAATTATGGATTGAATTGAATGTTTGAGATTGATTGAAACACTTAACTGAATATAATTATTTATTTAGATCAAGATAAATCTCAACCGGTTCTAAATCGAGGAAAGGCGAAAATCACGGATTAGCTCGATCATATTTCTACTATCTAATCGTCAAGATAAGTTCATAGTATTTTAATATGTAATTTAATTTCTACTTGTATTTCCATATTATAGCTATGTAAAGAGATGCTTATAGTTAATTATTCCCTAAATTGCACATATATACCCCTGTTTGTACTTCGGTACCCTTGAATTGCACATACATTCCCCTATTTACACTCTGGTAACTTTGAATCGAGTAAATTATGAGTTGTATTCAATTGTTGTTAGGTTAAATGATATACTATGTCCTTACTAAGCTCTATAAGCTTATTCGTTCTTGTGGATTATTTTGTAGATCGTTGTTGTTGACATTTGAACGGATCGAATTTTCGGTTCACACTATCCATCGATGTTGGTAGTTCTTGTGTCCCTTAGGGTAGTGGCATGTATATGTGGCTATTTGGGTTGTTTTGGTACTATATGATAATATACTAAACTAAGTTGTTAAGTATTTTTTCAAGATTGTAAATAGGTATCCTTTTGATACAATTAGAATGGTATGAAAGTGAACACTCGTGGTTTGTTTTGGTTTATGAATGAATTAAGTTGCTATGCTAGGAATGGATTAATGTTATCAAGTTTTAGGTGTTAATGATGGATATAATTGCGATGTCTAGGAAAGGCACATTGGTTGGTTATTTTTAGAACATTAAGATGATATTGAACTAAACATGTTTGTTTTAAATATGTTAATGCATAAGTTTAGGTAAGTTTGTATTTTTTTTAGGGGCCTTATATAGCATATTGGTTGAATACTTTTAGACTAGTGAATTGTTCATTTCATGTTGGTTTTGGTCATGTTATGAGGCCTTGATTATGTCTACAAAATGCTTTTAGGTACATGTTTGAGTTGGTGATGGGAAAGACTTAATTTTGGCCAATTTCATGTCCACACAGCCTGAGACACGAGCGTGTGACTCTGCCATGTATGACACATGGCCATATGACACGGTCGTGTGTCCTATGTAGGTTTTAAGGTTTGCAGGTCACGCAGTTACATGGCCTAGCACACGGCCTGACACACAGGCGCGTGTGGCCATTTGGAAAGTTACACGACCTAGCACACAGGCGTGTGGCTTGGCCGTATAACCCAATTTCGAAAGTTACACAGGCACGAACACAGGCTGGGACACGGCCATGTGTCCCTATTTCGAAAGTTACACGGCCTGGCCACACAGCCGTGTGACCCCTGTAATTCAAAATTTCTAACTTTTCCTTAAACCTTCCAAAATTTTCTAATTTGGTCCCGAATTGTTTCTATAATATTTCTAGGGCCTCGAGGGCTCAATTAAAGGACAATACGCATGTAAATGAATCATTTATGCTTTGTTTATATTAATGAATGTAATGTATGTTTTTATGTTACGGTTATACGGTAATACTCTGTAACACTATTTCGGCGACAGATACGGGTTAGGGGTGTTACAGTGTCTGAAGTGGTTCTTCTATTAAACTTATCAAACAGTTTCCTCTTTGAGGTGTCAGCTTAAGATTATATTGAATTTTGGCTAAGTGCTTTAAGAGGCTAGAAGTGCTTCTTTTATTAAACTTAGCAAGTAGTTTTCTCTTTGGGGTGTCTGCTTTTGAAAATATTAAATTTTGCCTAAGTGCCTTAAAAGGCTAGAAGCGATTATTCTATTAAACTTAGCGAGCAACTTCCTATTTGGGGTGTCTATTTTGTAACTTTGTAAAATTTAACTAAGTGCCTTAAGAGGCTAGAAGCGATTCTTTTATTGAACTTAGCGAGCAATTTCCTCTTAAGGTGTCTACTTTATAACTTTGTTCAATTTAGCCAAGTACCTTAAAAGGCTAGAAGCGATTCTTCTAGTAAACTTAATGAGCAATTTCCTCTCGAGGTGTCTGCTTTATAACTTTGTAAGCCTAAAAAGGCGATGTTGAGCCTGAAAAGGCAATGGTGAGTCTAACAAATGTTAAGTTTTATAACAATATATTTATACCTTTTTGTCCATATATACATAAGAGGGCGGAAAATTGTCCACTCCTTTGCTAGAGAGATATTCATGGTACAACATTTATCCTTATGAAACTTGAAAAGAACGCATCAATAATAAAAGAGCCTATTTTTCAGTGGTGTCAGAAACTGTGGTTTCGACGCCACCAAATCCGATGAGTAAGTTCGTAAATATTATTATTTAATATTTAACAGTCCAATGTGATTTTAAAAAAAAGGTTTTTGATTTGATAATTTATGTTATATAAGTGATTTATTAAGTTTAAGTGGTTTTAAAAAATGAGGTATCGGGGCCTTGTTTTTATAAACTGAGCTGTAAATATTTTTATAAATATTTACGGAGTATCATTAAGGTGGTATTAAAGTTTCGTTAAGAAATTTTAACATTTCGATAGTTAATTGATTAAAAAGGACCAAATTAAAAAAAATGTATTCCTGGGACTCCGTTCCCATAAATTAATAAATATTTACGAAGTTAGTTGTGTAGTTAGTTAGGTTTCGATTAAGTGAATTTGCTTGAATTAAAAGTAATTAGATATAAGGACTAAATTGCATATAGCGTGAAAGTTGAATTATAGATTAAAGAAAAATTTAAGGGACTAAATAAGTAATTATGCCATTGGCATTAAATGAGGTTGCATAAAAATGAAGATATTTATAAAATTTAAAGTTAAAAAAAATATAATATTATAATAATAAACCTTAATGTTTAAGTATATATTATATTATAATAATAAAATAAAAAGAAATAGAAATAGAAAAAGAGAAAGATAGAACCAAATAGAGAAGGAAAGAAAGAAAAAGGAAAGGAAAGGAGAAAGAAGGAGAATTAGGATTTCAAAGGTTCAAAGCTTAATTAGTTAGTCAATTTAGTCTCTTTTTTTGTAATTTTTATATTTTTAGAACCCTGGTATTAAATACTACCCGACCCATGTCAAAATTTTAGAAATTATTGAGTTGTTAAATATTGCTTATGTTGAATAATTTGAGTATTAGGGATTAAATTGATAGATTTTCAAGTTAGAAATGAAAAAAAGGATTGAATTGTAGAATAAATTGTAAATTTTGAGTAATAAGGACTAAACTGTGAAAATTTCAAAATTTAGGGATTTAAGTGAAAATAAATAGTTGAATTTATTCTAAATTGGAATTTGCATGAAAATAAAGAATTAAATGTGAAGAATAAAAGTTAGTCTCGGTTTAGGGACTAAATTGGAAATTAGGCAAAGATTGAGTAAAAATTGAAATATTCACTATGAAATTGAATTGTGTTATATTTGATGAATTTTAATTGTTTTAATTCCGTAGCTAACGTCGTACCGGAATCCTCGACTAAAAAGAGGAAAGACAAAGTCGACATTAAATAGCTCGAAATTCCTGGTTTGTATTTCTATAATCCGAACTTAGTTATTAATTATTGTATTTTGATTAAATGTTTATGGTAAGTGTTGAGGTGGGTAATTGATATTTTGACAATTGATTGAATGATTTGAATTGATAGATATATATTGAATGGATTGATTTTTGAATTGAAATGAATATACATGTAAATTATGTGATTATATGAAAAATTAGTATTGGATATCGATTATATTTGAAATATGAAATTAAACCCTATTAACTGTATCGGATGATTCAGATATAGATGACATGCCATAGGATTGGAAGAGTTCAGGGATTCTTCAACCTCGAGTCGATGAGACAATGGGTGTCAATTTATTTCTTCGGATTAATTCGATGAGGCATTGGGTGCCAATTTACTTCAGTTTAGCCAATAAGACGCTAGGTGTCAACTTATTACTTCGAATTATCCGATGAGGCATTGGGTGCCAATCTGCTGTGTTTTTGTTGGATCCGTGTATCCGTCCGAGTCCGAGTCGTGTTAATAGGGGTAATTAAATGAAATGATACTGTGAATGGTATTGAAAAGCATTGAATGTGAAATGGAAATGAGAAATATGACTTGTGAAAAGTTATTTGAGATAGCAAGTGATGAATAATGAATAAGTTATGAATGATTTGTTATGAATTGATTATTTGAATGGTTATTGATATTGTATGATTAAACATGTATGTTATATTATTTTACTTTAAATATTTAGATTATAGAAATACCACTGAGTTTATACTCAGCGTACGGTTTGTTTTTCGTGCACAGGTTAGGTACTTAAGAGTTGATCGTCGATTCAACATCTATTAACGATCCTGATCTCAAACGTGGTGATGTATGTTTCTTTTTGTTTCGGCATGCACCTAGATTGTCTAAAGCTTATCACTTTGTGGAGTGATTGTAATTAGTATTATAAGTTGATATTGGTTGATTTTATATATGAATATATGTGTTATTGAGTCTATAATATGGCATGTTTAGGTTGATGCATGAATGAACATGATATAGGCAAAATTTAGGTTGATATTGGCATGGTTTTAAATTGGTTTTGATAGATGTTATTTGAAATATTTAGATAATGTTTTTGAAGTATTTATAGGGGTACATTGGTTAGGAAACTAGGTTGATTGTTTTGGCATGTTTAAAAGGTAATTGATCGTGTTTTGGATGGGTTGAACGAATAGTTTTTGAGTTGTTAGTGTTTAAGCTTGCAGGGAATGGTAAACTTGTTATTTAAGGTACATTTTGGCCACATGGCCGTGTGAACCCTACAGCTTTGAAAATTTTTATTATTTTTTGAAAAATTCTCTGAGTTTCCAAATTAGTGCCAACTTGTTTCTAATATGTAATTTAGGCCTCGAGGGCTCAAATAAGGGACAATATGTATGAGTTTGATTAGTTTTGTCTTTAATATTATATGATATGAAATGCTTGAAATTATGTCTGTTTGATCGATAATACTCCATAATCTTATTCTAGTGACAGATGTGGGTTAGGGGTGTTACAAATAATTTTTACCATAATATGTTTACCTTCTCATCAATTTATGCCTGAAAAGGCAAGAAGGCATTCACAGATTTATTAGCCATGCACATTTGGCGTGACATGTAACACTCCTCACCCGGTCTGGTCGTCAGACTTGGGTAATAGGATGCTTCATCTAAATACCATACAATTACAACAAATTGTAATTTTAAAATCTCAATTAAATATCAAACAAATCATAATTAATTAAATTAATATGTGTTTCAATCAGTTACGGGTTAACATCGAGCTTATGGAAGGTTAAAACTAAGCAGACAATCATTTTAGATCAATTTGAAACAAATTTAAAAAGATAAGAAAAATATGAAAATAGGGGACACACGACTGTGTCCCGAGGTCGTGTGGAAGGGTTGAGGCTGTGTGGATGGATCACATAACAGTGTGAGTAAACCGTATAACAACTTGATGCCGTGTCAAATGAGGGTCACACAGCCGTATCGCCAGGCCATGTGACAAAGTTCAGCCCATGTGGCTCAAGAATATGGTCGTGTGGCCAGATTGTGTACAATTTGAATAGAGGGTCACATAGCCATGTAACTTCCTGAGACCGTGTGGACAAATGTAACACCCTGATTTTGGGCCTAGTCGGAACAATAATTTTGGGACCACAAATTTGATGACGAAAATTTTATTTTTATTATATTTTTATGGTCTACGATTTCACAGAATAATTTTGTGAAAATTTCGTTCGAAAATTTTGACGTTCGGGCACTTAATTTAGTCAAAAGGACTAAATTGTAAAAAGTGCAAAAGTTGAGTTCTACATACTAGAGGTATCCAATTGTTATGAAATTTTAAATTGAGGGTCCTTAAATGGTAATTATACCATTGGTTAATTTCTGGACAAAAATAGACATGAAATGGGTGTAATAAAATATTTTTAAGTTAGGGGTATTTTGGTAAACTAATAATTAAAAGAATTAAAAAGGGAAATAAGCCAAATTAGCTATAGTCTTCTTCATTCAACCGTTTCTACTAGCAGCAGCCATGGTTAAGGTTTGTTCAAACTCCCAAGCTCGATTGTAAGTGCTCCCTAGCCCCGTTTTTAAAGTTCTTTACATTTTTGAAATTCCGGTAACTTGGTTAAGCTTATTCTAGCAATAATTTAACCTAGGGTTTATATTTTGAAAAATACCCATAGGTGAAATGTGTTTATTTTGATGTTTTATGGTAGAATATGAAGCTTGAAATTGTGTTAAACAACTTTTACTAAGCGATTTTACGTGAAAACGAGTAAAACGACATAATCGGTAAAAATACCTAATGTTCATAAGTACATGTTAGAGTGCGAATTTGATGTTGCTATAGAAGGGAAAAATGATCAGCATGTCATAAAAAATAAGGAAATAGGATGAAGTTTAATTTACGAGCCTAGGGGCAAAAATGTAATTTTGAAAAAGTTTAGGGGAAAATTTTTAATTTTTCCAAAATATGATTTTGGGTTAATTTGAATAATGTGAGTCCTAATTAGGCTATATTTGAAATGATAGAGCAAGGAAAAATCAAAATTCGGGCTAAAATCAGAAATCAGGTTGTGGACAAAATGGTAAAAATGGCCATTTTCGCATGCGAGGTAAGTTCATATGATTTTTAATAATGCAATGTGTAATTTAATGTTATTGCCTTGATATTAAACGAGATGTAAGTTCATGTGTAAATGTGGTAACATAATTGTTATTTTAGGTAATTTAATGTTATTTATATGATATGATGATTATTATTATGAAATATTATGCTTTGTGGATTATTATTTAGTAATATGCAAATTATGTGAGCTATTTGATAAATAAGAAATGCTACCAAGTATCGGTTCCAACATTTCGTGGAAGACGGCAAAGATGTGTGATTGAAGAAAATCCCATTTGAACCTTGGGAATAGATTAGGATACAAGTGACATGTCAAAAGGATATTTGAGTTCCGAACTCGTTGAGTTGAGTCCGAGTTCGTGAGATGTAACTAGGCATCCGAACTCATTGAGTTGAGTCTGAGTTCACTTATGGATGCGCACACCCGAGCTCGTTGAGTTGAGTCCGAGTTCACTTATGGGTGGGTGACATGGTAGCTTGGCTACACATATATTCCGCAGGCTATTGAGTTTGTCTAGCTGTGGGCATGGCACTTATGTGCATGCATTCCGTGTATCCGATTATATTCCGAGTGTTCAACGGGTAATTTGGCAAAGTATTCATTGATGATCCCAATGAGATAAGCCATTGGTGAGTATGTCTTTGAGTTATGTTACAAGTTGTACAGGTATGTACACTAAACTTATGTGTGATGCCTTGACATGTGATGATCTATGATGTATATAGTGTTTGGTCAATATTATGAAAATGACATGATTTGGAATAAGTCCTTGATACTTGATGACATTGAGATTATGGATTTATGCTTATGAAGCATAATTATGTGTTCTTACCATTATGAATGAAATGATATTGTATGGATTTGGTGAATAATAGTAATGAATGAGTAAATTTAGCCTTGGCAGTTTTGGATTACTGCAGTGGTGAAACTTTGAAAATTCACCATAAATTGTGGAAATTGAATTAGGGACTGAATAAAATATGAGGTTAAAGCCCAATGAGTCTAGTTTCACATAGAAGAAACGGTATATGCAATCGAAATTTATATTATGAGATATTTAAATTGTTGTGAGACAGAGTCTGAATGAGAGCATTAAAAATTGTATAAAAATAATTTTGGGTTGTAATTTATATTATTAAATGAGAGCATTATCCGAATTCTGTACTATGAGAAAAATAATTTTTAGTGAAGAGAGGTCAGAACTGTTGGACAGCAAAACAGGGGAAACTTTAATGAATAAACTGTACTAATTTGCTAAACCAAAAATTTTGGAAATTTTATGGGAGAAAGATATATGAGTCTAGTTTCAAGGAAAATTAACAAAACTTAATTTGGAGTCTCGTAGCTCTAGATATAAATGAATTAGCAACTGTAATTCGGTAAAACAGCTTAACCTGAACAAGAGTAAATTGTACAATTATGATGTTTTACCTTGGAAAAAAAACATGTGGGTAATTGCTTATTAACTTCATATGGACTTACTAAGCGTAAAGCTTACCCCTCATCTCTACTTCTTCAGTTTTGGCAGATCAGCTCGGGGTTAGAGACCGTCGGAGGCAAAATCACACTATTAAGCTATCATTTTTGGGAGAATTAATTCAAATATTAGAAATATCAAGTGAGTGGCATGTATAGGAAGTTGGTTTGTGATATGTATGATTATTATGACTTTGACCATACGTATCGGTCTGCATTGAGTTATCGTATATGATTATGAGATGTGGTCCTTATCCATTATGGTTTGTAAGTTTAATTAATCATGCCATGTCCTATGTTTTGATGTGATGATATAGTTAGCTTTGTTTGTTATACATGATTGGTAATACATCAGGTAAGTTAAATGCAGGCCAGTGGATCATGAATTAAATGGAAATAAGTAATGTTGCCTTGAATATGGATGTTTAATGGACAAATTGGTAACGACATTATGATGGTATAAAATGAGAATAAGATTTAGCATGTCTAGTTCTAGTTAATGTAAGAATGTATATTATATACAGGATGGTAAGCACATATGTTTAAAGTGAATGGCATGTTATTACATGATTATGGATGTGTAAGTGCTCATTTATGCCACATTATATATATTTAAATATGAGTCTATGCATGTGTTCAAAAAGTTTTGAATTAAATGAAATTTTATGGCCCGATTTTCGTTTATGTGTATGGTTAATTCTGGTAATGCCTTGTACCCTGTTTCGGCCTTGGATACTGGTAAGGGGTGTTACAACAAACCTGCACCAAATTTAAATAGGCCACATGGTCATGTGGACTGGCCGTGTGGGACACAAGGCTGTGTGGTAGACCGTTTCCTAGGCCATGTGCACCTAAAATAACTTCAAACTTAAGCCATTTCACCTACCATTGCTTGGTTACCAAGCTATACCATTTTCAACTATAATTACCCATTACAAAACATGCCAAATCATGTCAAAACATGCCAAATACCATTCAACCTAAGTGCCTAACCAATATGTCCACTAATGCACCTCAAATCAAAACAACCAAAATGAATATGCTCAAACATAACAATTCATTAACATTATATGACACTTTCTCAATCATTTACTTAAGCATAAATAACCTTTAAATCAACTCATGTTTTAACATCAAATATATCAAAACATACCAAACATCCTTCCACATCTAAGCATCAACCAAGAACATATAGCATAACAAGACATTTCTCTCAACCGTAAGGATATCAAGTATACAATTCAAGCAATCTAACAAGTCATCAACCCAATACCATTACCTTCTCATATATGTATATATAAACATAATAAGCAAGACCATCAAGATACAAAATGAACTTTATAACCAAAAGACTTCCTAGGTACATGCCAAAACCAAAATAAGAGTATCACCAACACTTGAGTTCGGGACTATCGCTGGATACTGAATCGACGTACATACCAAATGGTACCTAACTTGTACATGGAAAACAAAATCGTACGCTGAGTATAACTCAGTGGTATTTCTATAATCTGAACAATAAGTATAATATGAAACAAAAATGAGCATAACTTTGTAATGAAAATAAGATGCAAATCATCAAGCCAAATATGCTATTTCACATAATCATGTACTCAAAACCATCTTATTTCTCTTATATCAACTTAAGTCTATCACATTTTGCAAGTTAATAATCATACAAATCGTATAAGATACATTTCATCTCAAAATCCAATTTCATGATTTTATGGAATATAACATATTAATGTTCTCAATTCAATCCACAATTCACATTTCATTTTCCATTTCCAATTTCATTTATTATTATATTTTCCAAATCAAAATCATATAATCCATTTCGTTCTTTATATCTCTATTAACACGACTCGGATGGATACACGGATCCAACCAACATACCAATTTGGCACCCACTACCTCATCGGACAAATCTGAAGAAAATAGTTGTGCCCAATGCTATCAAATATATTGACCCCAATGTAAGCAAATTGGTACCCAGTGCCTTATCGACTCGTAGTCGAAGAAAACCCTAAACTCTTTCTATCCTATGGCATGCCAATTATATCCGAATCTGTCCGAACAGTTAATAAGGTTTCCATTACTTATTTCATTCTCAATCCATGTACCAATTCACAATAATTACATCATTAACTCATTTATACAATCATATAATAACATAAAACATTTCATTATACATTCAATTCTACATTTACATGAATACACATATCTTTCACAAATGCTCAAATTAATCCTCAATAACACCAATCATTTTTACCAATTCAAATACATCTAAATTTCCTAAATAGACTCACATTATATTCTTACCATACAAACAAAATTCAAATGCAGCAATTTACGAGTAATTCGAATCATAAAAACACAAACCATAAACTCTGAGCTATTCATCGACGACTTTGTCTTTTCCTTTCTTTTCCGAAGAATTCAGGTCAATGCTAGCTATGGGTTAAAACAAAAAACACATTTCATCAATACACAAAAAATTTCACATTTAATTGATAATTAAATAGACTTTTATATTTTATTCAATTTAGTCTTTAAAATAGGGACTGACATAACTTCAACATTCAACCTCAAATTTTTATACCAATTTCACTCTAAGCCAAATTTAACTCCCTATTTCTTATTTTTATCCCAAAATTTTAATTTTTTTCAATTTGGTTCTTATTCCACAAAATTAACCATTGATTTTATAATTTAGTCCTTTTTCACTTCTAACCTAAAAATCTGTCAAATTGGTCCTTGAAACTTTAACTATTCAACTAAAGTATCATTTTCAAATTTTAAAAATAACAAATAATACAACATGAGCCAGCTAGCTCGAAGTACTGAGATTTCAAAAACAAAAAAATTATGAGAAAATGACTAAATTACACTAACCAATTAAAGTTTGAAATTTGGAAGCCCTTGTCGTTTCATCTTCTCCCCTAAGCTCTTTGCTTCAAAATTTAAAGATGAAAAGGGAAATGTTTTTGTTTCCCTACTACTTAATTTTATGTCATAATATTTTATTATATTATGATTTTGTAACATATATTAAGATTAATTATAACATATATAACATATATATTAATAATTTATCTCATGACCGTCCACTACAATAAGAATAAATTTTTAATTTCTTTTTAAGTCCCTTAGCTATGTTTTACCTTATAATTTAATAACAATTCACACTTTTATCATTTATGCGATTTAGTCCCTTTCGCTAAATGAGCCTTAATTCAATACAATTACCCGACTAAAATTTAATTCACTTCTAACATAACTCTATAAATATTTAATTAAAAAATTTATGAGTTTAGTTTACAGAAATGGGATCCTGAAACCACACTTTTTGACATCACTAACTTTCAGGTCGTTACATTACATTTATTCCTACCTAACTTAAAAAAATATCAGTATATTTTTATAATAATATATATTTTACCTTTCATTGAAGTATGTTTAAAAAGGCTAAAATGTGCTCGCTCATTTACTGACAAGTTATACATGGCGCGACATGTATTCCTGTGCAACTCGTAATAATATTATTAAATTTTTATAATAATATATATTTTATGTCACACTCGGTTTTCATTTAATTCCCGAAGTAAAAACGGAGTTGGGAGTTACTTGAATAAAATAGTAAGTCGAAAAGATCTACTGGAAAACTTGGACATATTTGCTGTTGATTAGTGAATGGTTGAGTCTTAATTCTAGTTAAGTTAGAATGGAATTGGTTGGTTCCTTAGTAGGAGACAAAATGATTACTGATGAATGGTTATTTGAGGTATTAGACCATGCGCAAGAAGGGTTATATATATGTGAGTGAAGAGGATTACTCGGGTGGAAAAATTCTCCTCATTTCGGTTTTGTTTTCTTTCTTTTTATACCATCTTCTTTGATTGCTCCGAAGAAGAGAAAGTTGAATAAAACACTGCATAAAGTAGTAATTGTGAGGTTGAGGTCAGGAAGTGGAGAATCTAAGGAACTAGTAAGCCTTTCTTTCTTTCTATATTCGTGGGTTTGAGAAAGGGGAGTAAGAATTTCTGAAATCTCTAGGAAGTAAGAATTTCTGAAATCTCTAGGAAGCTTCTGAGTGATACTAAATTTTGGGTTTTTAAGGTTTGAAAATTTTGGTTTAACCAATATATTTTAGTGTCGTGTTTAGCTTCCAAGACAAAGGAGGCTTTGGCATTTGGAAAAGCTAAGCTGGCGAGGACAAAGGATTTAAGGTGAGTTTTTGTACCCTACTTTTGGGGTGATTGATGGATGTTGTGCTACTTTTGTGATATGTGTCTATGTCTGCTCTGAGGTCTGTTTGAATCCTATGGTTGTACATGATTGTGGGGAATGAGCATGTCATGCGTGCATAAGGTTGTGTGAATTCATGAAATCTATAAGTATGTTCTGTATGATAGAACTGTGTATTGATGTATTGAAGAGTGACATATCCTTATTATAATAGTATTTGGAATGTTATGTGTGAAATTTATGTTTATAAAATGTGGAGTAAGGAGGGACTTACTTTGACGGGTTAGTTGAATATAGAAAAATTTGTGCAATGGAAGAATGGGTAGATTGATAGGGGATACAAGGAGGTTTGGCGACATCGTGGAATGAATATCTATCGGTCCTTCAAGGCGACACCGTGTTGACAATTATCAACTTGTCATTCTGGGCGACACCATGTTGATGGTTATAAACTGGTCCTTTGTAACAACCCGTTTTCAGTGGTGTTGTAAATAGTAGTTTCGGGACCATAATTCCAACCAGCGAGTTAGTAAATATTATTTATTTAATATTCATAATACTATTAGAGTGTTGTATTAAATTTTGGTTTACTAATTTTGATGTTTGGATAGTTAATTAAGGAAAAAAGGACTAAATCGTAAAAGCTAAAAAAATTAATTGCTATTAGTTTATATGTGTTAAATGGATATAAAAACATGAATTGAGGGCTTTAAAAGGTAATTAGACATTAAGTAATTTTATTGGATGGTCATGATGTGTTAAATAAGGAAATTTTAATTAAAATTAAAGGGTAAAAAGGTAATTAATTAATTAATTAACATAAACAAAACAAGTAAAAATTGTCATCTTCTTCACTTTCACTTGGTAAAACCAAAATCACATTTTTATCCCAAGCTAGTTTTCTTTGCGTATAAGTCAATTTTGATCCCATTTTTAGTAATTTTTATGTTTTTGATATCGTTGTAGCTTAATCTAGCTTGTTCAGGGACTATTTTGAAAAAACTATTATAGGTTTGAAAAATCACCATTGATGAATTTGAATCTTTTAGATGTTAAATGATCGAGCTTGATGAGTTGTTTTGATATGAGATTGTTTTGTAAAGTGAATTTGGTTAGTTTTAAGTTTAGGGACTAAATTGATAATATATTGAACTCATCATGAAATTATTATAAAATTTCATTAATTATGGGTTGTAAGAGAGTCAAAGAGAATTCAGCTAACATGTTTTGGGTTTAATTGTGATAAATGTATAAGTTTCAATTTTAGAGACTAAATTGAATAAAAGGTAAAAATTTAGGGTAATAATGTAAATGTTATTAAAGAGTCAAATGCATGTATTAAGATATTTTAAGGTACTTGAATTAGTTAATTGAATTAAATTATTATATTGATTAAGAAACGGATCAATCGGTCGATAACTGCAGAAAAGAAAAAAATTGTTGAGTAGTCCTCGGTGTGGTTTCTGCGAGCATTGCACTTAGGAGAAACAAACACAAGTAAGTTTTGATTCAATAGTACATCGAACAAAAGGGACTCTTGACTATATCCATTCTGATTTATGGGGTCCAACTCTTGACATCTCAAAAGGAGGTAATAAATATTTCCTAGCTTTCATTGATAATCACTCTAGAAAAGTTTGGATCTATTTTTTGAAATAGAAAAACAAAGTTTTTGGAATCTTCAAGTAGTGGAAAACGCTATTAGAGAAATAGACTAGAAAGCCTATGAAGCGATTGAGAATGGAAAATGGTCTCTAATTCTATTCATCAGAGTTTAATGATGATTGCAAATGGGAAGGAATAGAAAGACATCACACTGTTGTAGGTACTCAGCAGCAGAATGGAGTTGCTGAAAGAATGAACAAAACTTTGCTCTAAAAGCCCTGATGAATGCTTTCTAACGTAGGTTTAAGGAAGGGGTTTTGGGTTGAAGTCGTAAACTTGGCAAGCTATTTGGTAAACTGATCTCCCCATCGAGCATTTAACGGTAAAGTTTCAGAAGAGATATGGTCAAATAATACTCCCAATTATTCTAACTTTAGAATTTTGTATTATCTTGCTTATGCAAAAGTTAGCTAAGGAAAGCTTGAACCAATGGCCATTAATTTCATATTTCTAGTATTCTCTGCCGGTACAAAAGGTTTTAAAATGTGGTGCTCAGAAACAAAAAAAAATAATCTTTAACAGAGAAGATATGTTTTATGACTCTGCTATGATTCGTTTAGAAAGAGGGATCACTTACATTTAAAAACTCAACAAATCAGAGTGTCTCAAGCAAAGTGGAGTAGAAGGAAGAAATAGTGGTTGACGTCATGACGAGAGGAAACAAGACATCGCAACATCACAACAAACATAGACGATGTCGTGACGAGGAAACATAGAATGTTGCGATGTCATAGAAAAATTATGATATTCGTTATCATAATGTTATTTAGGATTATTTGGGACTTTATCCGACTCACACGTAGTCTCACCATCTAAGAAATATTGTGATAGGAAAATGTTAGAAATCCAACCACCACAAAAATATTGTGAAAGGAACCTAGTGGCATATGCACTAAGTGTTGCAAAGAGCATTGATTCAATCAATCCTTCATGTTATTCCAACATAGTTCAGACCTCAGATTCTAGTAAATGGCTCATTATTATGGAAGAAGAGATGGAATCACTTCAAAAGAATGAGACTTGGTGACTAGTAAAACCACCAATCGGAAAGAAAATAGTTGGTTGTAAATGGGTGTTTAAGAAAAAGGAAGGTTCGGGTTCGAGCGACAGTAGGTATAAGGCAAGATTTTCGTAAAGGGTTACATTCAAGTGAAGGGAGTTGATTTTCATGATGTTTTCTCTCCAGTCGTAAAGCATATGTCCATTAGGGCGCTTTTGGCCCCTTTTCCATTAAAAAAATATTGAGTTAGAGCAATTAGATGTAAATAATACTTTCCTTCATGCTGACCTCAAGGAAGACATCTACATGCTATAACCGGAAGGTTTCAGAACCAAAGGTAACAAAGATCATGTTTTCCTTCTATGAAAATCATTATATGGTATAAAATAGTGTCCTAAGTAGTGGTACAAAAAGTTTGACTCCTTCATGTTAAGTATTGGTTTCGCACAAAGTAATCATGATAATTGTGTGTATTTACAATATTTAGATAAAGGTTCATTCATATATTTGCTGCTTTATGTTGATGATGTGTTGATAGTAGCTAAGGATCCGTTAGAAATTGAACGACTTAAAACCTTACTTAACTCTAAATTTGAGATGAATGATCTAGGTGTAACAAAGAAATTGTGGGGATAAAAAATTGAAAGGATAGACGTTTCAAGAAATTATTCTTGTCGTAACAAAGGTACATCAAGAAGATCCTTGAGCGATTTGAGATGCAAGACTCAAAATCGGTAAGTACTATAACAATCCGTTTTCAGTGAAATCGGAATAGTGGTTTCAGGACCACAAATATAAACTAAAAATATTTATTTTATTATTATTTTAGTGTCCAAAACATGATAGTAGAGTCATATGAAAATTTCGTTAAGAAATTTTAACGTTTGCATGCTTAATTCGATAAAAAGGACTAAATTGCATAAGGTGCAAAAGTGGAGTTCTAGTAGCTAAAGGTATTAAATATGGACACTTATTTAATGGTTTTAAATGTTAATAATTAATGTTAAAGTTGTAATTTAATAAATAAACTAAGTAAAATAATGAAAACAAAAATGTCATATTGTTGGTTTATCTTTTTGAACCAAAAATAAAAGTGAAAAACTCCATGGAAGGAACTTGTGCATTCGGCTAGGGTTCTCTAATGCATGTAAGTGAATTTCAGTCCCGTTTTTAATGATTTATATGTTTTTGGAGTCGTTGTAACTTAATCTACTAGCCTAGGATTAAATTGTGAAACTGTTAAAGTATTAGGGTTTTACCATTGATGAATGTATATTTTTTTTATGTTTGATGATAGAAAATGAATAGTTGTTGTTAGATAAACAAGTTTGGTAAAGTGATTTTGAGTGAAAATGTTAAATAGGGATTAAATTGATAAAATGTGAAAATTATGTGGTAAATGTGTGAAATAATGAAATGTGTGGGCTGCTATAGGTCTATATAGAATTTGACTAGCATGGGTGTGGATTAAATTGCATGAATTTGCATTTTTATTAGCTAGGGACTAAATTGTAAAGTAGTCAAATGTTTAGGAGTAAAATGGTAATTTTGCCATAACATGAAATTGAATTGAATTGAATAGTATAAAATATGAATTAAAGTGGTTAAATTTGATTATATAAATCAAGAAAAGCCACGTTCGGAATTAGATCGGGGGAAAAATAAAGTATTGGATTGATCAGTCAATTTTCTCTGTATTAATTCGAGGTAAGTCCGTATGTTAATAAGCATTAAAGTAATTTGCGTTTTAAATACTTTATTATTGCATACTTGATGAATACCACTTCACAGAAATACTTGACGAATATTTGGCGACGTATTAAATCCCGGTTGAACTTTAGGAATAGATAGGATACGAATGATATGTCATTAGGGGTTACTGTGTTTTGGGTGCTGGTCCTATACATTCTACTAGTGGCTGAGTTTTAAGGCATATGTTGCAGTTACTCGTCAGCTTGTGTGAGCAGCACCGTGTAGCTACGTCTTGACCGTCAGATTGTGTGAGCAAACCCGATGATGGCTCGAGAGTGAGCATCTATACGAGATATGAGATAGAGATGGTTTCGACCATGTATTGACATTTTGGTTTGCGAGTTACCTGAGTATCCGGTATTATTCCAAATGGTTCAATGGGCATAGTGATGTTACGAAAGTAGATGAATTCAATATAAACCAGTACATGTATGTACGTAAATCATGTGAGAATTGAATCCATGAGATTTGTGATTTCATGTCTAACTTTGTGGATGGATATATGTTAGGCTTGTAGATCAAATTGAGTTGCATTATATTATGTTTAATTACTTAAATTGTGATTAAATGGTAAGATGAGTTTTATGCTATACTGTAACAGCCCGATTTTAGGCCTAGTCGGAACAGTGGTTTCGGGACCACGAATTTGACATAGTGAAACTTTTTTATTATTATATTTTTATGGTCTACAGTTTTATAGAATGATTTCATGAAAATTTCGTTCGAAAATTTTGACGTTTGAGCACTCAATTTAGCAAAAAGGATTAAATTGTAAAAAGTGAAAAACTTGAGTGCTAGAGGTGTCTAATTGTTATGAAATTTTAAATTAGATGTCCTTAAATGGTAATTAGACCATTTTCTAAGTTAGTAGACAAAAATAGACATGAAGTAAGATAAATTTTATGTTTTAAGTTAGGGGCATTTTGGTCATTTGGCTTATAAATGAATTAAAAATCAAATTAAAAGCCAAATCTTGTCCATCTTCTTCCCATGGCTGAAATTCTCGAGGGGGAACCATAGCTAGGGTTTGTTCATCTTCCAAGCTCGATTGTAAGTCCGTTCTAGTCCCGTTTTTAATTATTTTTATGTTTTTGAGATCCTTGTAACTTAATCTAGCTATTTCAAGGACTAATTTGAAAGAAAATCAAAGTCTAAAATTTTACCCATGAAGAATTTTTTTGCATTTTGATGTCTAATGGTAGAAAATGTGTGTTTGGTTTATGATAAACAACTTTTGCTAGGTGATTTTTGATGAAAATATCAAAAGGACCAATTTGTAAAAAGGTTATAAAATGTGTGTAAAAGTGTGATTAAATGAAAAACGTGGGCTGTTATAAGCATAAAAGAGGTTCGGATAAGCTTGGGAGTCAAAGAAATTGAATCTATTTCAATTTATGAGCCTAGGGATCAATGTGTAAAAATGTCAAAGTTTAGGGGCAAAAATGTAAATTTTCTCTAATATAAATTTTGAACTGAATTGAGTAATGTTAATAATAAATGAGTCGAATTTTCTATTATAGATTAAGAGAAACAAGGTTCGGACCTAGATCGAGGGAAAAACAAAGTGTTTGACAATTAGGTCTCTTTTTTACTATTTTTGTACTGAGGTAAGATCTTATGTAAATAATGTATTTTTTTAAATATGTTTTAAATACTTTACTATTGTATGAATTATGATTGACCATTGAGCGTGTTCGACAAAGTTACGATAAAAGTGAAATCCCGGTTGAACCTTAGGAATAGATAAGATACAAATGTCATGACATTAGGGTTACTAAGACTATGTGTAAGACCATATCTGAGATATGGCATCTATATGAGACTTCGTGTAAGACCATATTTGCGATATGGCATCGATATAAGACTTCGTGTAAGACTATAGCTGGGCTATTGGCATCGATACGAGATCCTATGTAAGACCATATCTGGGATATAGCATTGGTATGGTACCGTGTGTACGGAACTCCCAAGTATCCTTTAGTATTCCAAGTGATTCAACGGGTAATTTAATGAGTATATCAAAGATGAATTGTGTGTAAATCCAATTAGAGATGACTTAGTATGTACGAAAACTCATACGTGATGAGCTTGTTATGTGAATAACCCTCGATAAGGTTATGATTGAGTAAGTTATGATTATAAGATCTTGATAATATTTAATGTTAATTGGATGTTAAATGTTGGTTTATGATGCCTATTATTTGCATGTGAAATTACTAAGCTATATAGCTTACTCCCATTTTCTTTCCATTGTCTTATAGTGTCACCAAGCTAGCTCGGGGATTGAAGACTGTTGGAGATCCACTCACACTATCAACTGATTATTTTGGGTACCAATGAATTTGACATTTTGAGTTATGAGGTGTATAGGGACTTGGTTATTTTGTTATGTGTCATAATTGAATTGGCCTAATACGTTGGCCTATATTGGTTGATAATTCATTTTGTAAATGGCCATTGAAATTGGATAATATTGGTTTAAGTATATATGCACATGATGATATTTTCATGGATGTAGAAATTTTTATGGTTTAAGTTGATAAGTATGTGATGATTGTATTTGATAAATGGTAGCATGTGAATGATGTGTGGATGTCTTGATTGTGGCTGAATTGGTTGAATGCAATTGCTTGGATTGGTGTTATGTTTTGTTCTGCAGGTGCGTGCATGGAAGGGTGGCAAAATGACTTGGTAAATAACCTTATTTTTATCCACACGGGCATGTGTCTAGGCCGTGTGTGATACACGGCTTGCCCCATCGGCGTGTGTTCCGGCCGTGTGTCCCTGCACCTTAATTGTTGCAAAATAGAATGCTCAAAATTGAGCACATGGGTGGAGACACGGATGTGTGTCTCAACCGTGTAGATGACACGGCCTCAGGCACGGGTGTGTGCCCTGGGCGTGTGAAGTCCACACCTATTTTATGAAAAATTATGAAAATTAAATCGACCACATAGCCTAGCACACGGGCGTGTGACTTGGCCGTATGACTTCAATTTGTTCTTGGGTGACAAACAGAGAGTTACACGGGTTAGGGACACGGGTGTGTGTGACCACACGGCCTGTCCACACGGGCATGTCCCTAGCCACAAGGGCGTGTGGCTCTTAAAACATGAAAAATTTTCTAAGTGTTGTGAAATTTTCTAAAATTCTCGGTTTAGTCCCGAACCGCTTCCAATGCATGTTTTGGACCTCGTAGGTTCGTTTTAGGGACGATATGAATGTATATGAAAAGATTTAAATTTGGATAGAAATTTACGTCTCGATTTTGTATGTTTGCTTGTGTATAAGTCCGATAATGCCTCGTACCCTATTCCGATGTTGGATACGAGTAAGGGGTGTTACATATACAAACTTACTAAGCTTAATTGCTTACTTTGTTTACTTTTTTGTGTTCTATAGTAATTCGAAAGCTCGCTTGTTTTGGAAGTTCAAACTCTTATTTTGGTACTTTTGGACTTTATGTATTTTGGTTATATGACATGTATAGGTCATTTGGCTATTGGAAGCCTATATGTTTTGTTATGTAATTAGCCATTTAATGTGGCTTGATTTGGTATATGTTAGTATGTATGTATATATATGTGTGGCTAGTCTCATATTGTATGATTTATAATTGCCATAGGAATGCTTTGATTGTGTATTGGTAGATTAGTACATAATAGTTGAACTTGAAAAATGGTATGCATGTTATATTTAAGCAAGATAGTGCATATATGTAATTGACCATTTAGGTAGTTTTTGAAGGTGATTTTGGCATGTTTTAAAATGATCATTTGAGATACCAAGAACTTAGGATTGTTGGTAATGAAATTGCATGATATAGACTTGGTTGTGGTTGGTTTGAATGCCTATTGATGATATAGTCATATGTTATTTGGTATGTGTAGGTTGATACCACATTGGGTGAGAAATAAGGCTTGGAAAATGGCCTATTTTTGTCCACATGGGTAGAGACACGGGCGTGTGTCTCAGCCGTGTGTTACATAAGGCCAGATGACACGATCGTGTGTCCCGTGATACTTATTTATAAAACAAGTCAGTAGCTTCACACGGCCTAGCACACGGCTTCGCACACGGGTGTGTGAGGCCACTTTGAAAGGTATACGGCTTGGCACACGGGCGTGTGATCTGGCCGTGTGACCCAAGTCAGTGAGTTACACAGGGTTGGACACGGACTGGGACACGGCTATGTGATCCCATTTTGAATGTCCATACGAGCTATGACAAGGGGCAACTGTCGTATATTGTAATAGTTAAAGTGCCATACATCTCACCAAGGATCAGATGTACCATATAACTTTGTTTGAGAGGTGATCATTCAAGGAAATGTTTAGATTCACAAAAATGGCACAGAACACAATCTGACCAACATGTTGACAAAAAGCCTTCTAGTTTCAAAGTTCAAGCATTGCTTGGACTTGGTAAGTATCCGACAAAGATCCAATTAGGCCTATAATAGGGCTTGACAAAGGAGTTAAGTAAAAGACGAGTCAAGGTGGAGATTTGTGGAAGTGTGCGTCGCATTTAGACCAAAATAGCAAGAGATGTCTTGGCGAGTTAAAGCTTGATGTTGTGATGAACAAATGACGTCACGATGAGAAGAGAATCTTCATCCTGACAACACGATCGTTCTTCGTCCCAATGACGCAAAAGCCACGTGGCAATGTGGCAACGTGTTCCTTAAGTTTCTTGGTTTTCTTCTCTTAGTTAAACTCTGATTAACCTAGGGATTCTATGAATTTCATCCTATAAGTAGGCTATAGTTACCCTAGGTTTATACAACAGAAAATATACAGATTGAGAGAATTCTGTGTTTTTTAGTTTGAAGGATTTTTCTTTTCTTGATTCTCTCCATCTTTGTACTTCTTTTCTATTAATAAAATCTCCTTTTACCCGTGATTTTTTTGTCCTCTTCATAAGAGTTTTTTTCATGAAAATTTGTATATTCGATCTTTTCAATTTCTACTTTACTATTGTTGTTATTGATTTATCCCCAACAAAGACAAAAGTGAATTTATTTGTAAATTGGTATTATACTTTAGCGGCATACACGTTCATAAGTTTTTACAAGTTGGAATATGCAATATTTATGGCAATACTCAATCGTTGTGTAATTAGGAATAATTTTCATAATTTTTTGACAATTTGTAAAAAGAAATATATTTAAAAAAACTAATAATGCATAAATGATATATTGTTTTTTTTTAAACTTAATGTAAACGTTATTTAAAGAATTCAATTTGGCATAATCGGCTTTATATAAAAGATATTTTTTTTTGTATTATTATGATGGCTAATTATACCCTTTATATCCATTTTTAATTTGGCAGTTTTCTAATTTACATTTTGGTTCTTCTTGCAAGGAATATATTTATAGCTTGTTGCGAATATTCAGTGCGGAGGCAGGGTCCCGTAACATAAAATATAAAATTTTTTATTTAAAATTTATGAAATTTTAAATTAATAATAATAAAATTTAATTTAATCCTTTAAAAATTATAAAGATATAATCTATTAAAATGATAAAATTATATTTTTACTATCATAAAAATATACAATTTAATTTTACTTAAATTTTTTTCTTAATTTATCACTGCGAATATTATGTTATGATTTTATATTATTTAAGTTTTTATTGAGTTTATTTTCCTTATTTTATTTTTTTGAAAACTCGACATTTCTCATATATAGAGAATCACGTGCGAAACATGTAACTGTCATATGTAATGTGATTTATTTTATTAGGGTCAAGAAGATGAAGATTGAAACAGGAACTTCACATCGCAAAATATCAACAATTATGCTATACATTTAACTCTACTCAATTAACAATTTATCTATAATGCTGAGGTGCCAGTGAAACATTGGTGCCACTTGTCAGTCATTGAGGTCTTCAAGAACTGAAAAATTCTTCTTCTTTGTTCTAAAGAATATATATTAAATTTGTCCAGGCAGTCCACTTTTGATTACTTTGAGCTTTGGTTTTATTGAAATAGAGCTTATATGGACTTTTCAAGCTAAATTAAGTTTTAATTTCGATGTTTAATTTAGTTTTAAAAAATTTAAGTTGAAGTTAGGGTGGTTTAAGGAGTAAATGGGATTTAGTTTTACTTTGATTTTTAGGCTAAATTAAATTAAATTTTTGTTCTTTGTCCCATTAAATCAACTTAGGTAAACAAAATCTATGGTCACTTTTGTTTACTTTAGATTAAATTTCAGTCATATCTATTTGAAATATTACATTTTAGTCACTTACATTATTGTGTTGTAATATTTTAGTCACTGAACCTTTAATTGCTGTTAACGATGTAACAGTAAACTAACGTGACACGTTAAATTATCATTCAAATAAAAAATTAGGTTAAATTATATAATTGATCCCCATATTTTTTTTGTTTTGAGTAATTTACTTTTTTTATGTTCTTTTAAATTTTTTTTCTATTCTCTTTTGGTTCTCCCTCCGTCTTCCTATCTTTTTCATTTCTTTTAACGTATTAGGAAGTTGAATTGGCAGTGAAGAATGAAGGAGGAAGTCGAAAGCTATAATTGCCTATAACCAAAACCCATAAACACATACCATCTGCTAACTATCAAAACCCTCCACCACCATCCGTCATCTTCATTTCATCCATTAACACCTTCACCACTACCATGACCTCATTTCAAAAACATCTCAAAAAATCCCTTGGACTACCCAATATCGAATCTCTATCATCAGCCATTAAATTGACTCGATTTTCTGATATGTACTCCTTTTCATGAATACCTCCTTCCTAACTGTTAGGATTGACAAGAAAGTTGTCGGAGTACCTCGAACCCCTTGACCTGAATCTAACCCCTCTCTTTTCTCCATTTCTTTCTCTCTCTCACTCTCGACACTTTTTTTTCTTTGTTGCAAGTCTAATCTTTGGCTCTTTATGATTTTTTGGGGCTTATTAATTGTTGTTTACTTGGATTCTTGATTGATTTGAATGTGAGTTTATTTGGTGAGGGGTGATATTATTGGGTTTGTCATGAATGAGATCATGGTAGTGGTGAATGTGTTAGTGGATGAAATGAAGATGATGGGTGGTGGTGGAGGATTTTGATAGTTAGTAGATGGTATGGGTTTATGGGTTTTGGTTATAGGCAATAATAACTTTCGACATCCTCCTCCTTTCTTCATTGCCAATTTGACTTCCAGATATGTTAAAAGAAATGGAGAAGGTAGGAAAACATAACAAGAAGTAGAAGAGAATGGAAAAAAAAGGAAAGTTAAAATATCATAAAAGAAAAAAATTTAAATTGCTCAAAAAAAAAAAATGGGGACCGATTGTATAATTTAACCTAAAATTTTTGTTTGAAATGATGATTTAATGTGCCGTGTCAGCTTACCATTACACCATTAACAATAATTAACGGCATAGTAACTAAAATGTTATGTAACACCCCTCACCCGTATCCAACACCGGGACAGGGTTTGAAGTGCTACCGGACTTAAACTCAATCAACTATATAAAATCAGGCCGTAAAATTTCAATCAATTTAAAACTTTTCATTTCACATAAATTTTGTCTCTTGAACGGGCTCACGAGGCCCAAAACATGCATTAGAGGCGGTTCGGGACTAAATCGAGAAATTAAGAAAAACTTAAAAAATTTCATGCTTTAAGGCTCTACACGCCCGTGTGGATATAGACCGTGTGGTCACACACGACCGTGTGGTCACACATGCCCGTGTGGCTTGGGACACGCTCGTGCCCTTAGTTCGTGTGCAACACTGACTTTAAAACACGGCCATGTCACACGCCCGTGTGACCTACCCGTGTACTAATCTGACTTAAAATTTTAAGTGCAGGGGACGCACGGTTGGACAACACGCCCATGGGATAGACCCTGTGTCACTCATGGTCTAGACACACGCCAGTGTCTACCGTCTGGACAATTACAAGGCTATTTTCCAAGCCATTTGCCAGCCTCACAACATATGCACATATACTTATCCAATGACATACAACATGGCATAAGTGAGCTCTTAAATATCTACAAACATGTTATGCTCATGACAATTTCTTATGCAATAAATATCATAGAATTTACTCACATCATTACCACATACTTGTCATAAGTATCATTACGTCACAAACCTCATGTCCATCACTAGGCATGCATAATCATATCCACAAACCATTCATGAGGCATTATTAACTATTTACCAATCACTTAATCTTGCATCAGTTACTAACTCATCAATGAATCTCAATTCAATCTCTAGGTATACATGTTGTAAGCCCCATCACAAGAGATAATAACATACATGCATAAGAATAATCATATAGGCCGATACCGTCATTAGCCGACATAGGCCAATTCACATGACTATATACTACCTTAATAACAAGCCAATGCCTTTGGCTAAATCATAATATCACATACTCAACATTAAAACCCTATACATGCCATAGACTCGAAACACTAGGATTTACTTACCCCGATAGCGTTAACTCGACAGTGTGATAATATCTCTGACGGCCTCCAACCCGAGCTAACTTGGCAACCCTAGGGAACATGGGAAAGAAAATGGGGGGTAAGCTTTACGCTTAGTAAGTTCATATGAAAACAATAAGCAACTCATTAACATGTTTTATCAATGTTTACAACATATTCTCAAGTTCACGACAAGCTATCTTCCTGAGCAACAGTCACTAAATTAATTATATCTGGAGCTACGAAACTCCAAATTAAGTTCTGTTGATTTTTCTTGAAACTAGACTTATGTATCTTTCAACCATAAAATTTCTATAATTTTTGGTTTAGCCAATTAGTACAGTTTATTCCTCAAAGTTACCCCTGATTCATTGTCTTACAGTCCCGACCCTTCTGCATTAAAGTTCAATTATCTCATAGCACATGACTCGAATAATGTTTTTATCTATTTCTCTTGAAAATAGACTCATTAAGGATTCTAAAAATATAAATCATAACTCATAAATATTTTTTTAAAATTTATAATGATTTTCTCAATTCAGAACAGGGGATCTCAAAGTCATTCTGACTATGTCCCATGCAACTTCAAATATCTCATTACAGAAAATTCTTTTGCTTACACGGTTTCTTTTATAAGGAACTATACTCAATAAGATTTATTCCTATATTTTATTCAGATTCTAACTAATTTTCCACTATTTTTAATGTATTTTCAAATTTACACTACTGCAGTAACTCAAATCTGTCAAAGGTAAGTTATTCATGATCATTGTTCACAAAATTAATACAACATCATTTCATCCATCATGGTAAGAACACATATTTATACATCATAGATCATCACATGTCAAGGCATTCTCATAGGCTTAGTGTACATACCTGCACAACTCGTAACATGACTCAAGTGCGTACTCACCAATGACTTACCTCATTGGGACCATCATCAACTCTTTCCTTGGATTACCCGTTGAACACTCGGAATACTAATTGGATACTCGGAAAAACCTTTGCACATAAGTGCCTCAATTGTAGCTAAAGCTACCTCATATCTCATGACATTTAAATGCTCACTCCCGAGCTAGTCATCTAGACTCATAATTCGTAGTGACATGTCACTCGTATCCTATTCTATTCCTAAGGTTCAAACGAGATTTTTCCTCGCCTATTAAGGCTTTGTCTTATATATTTCTATTAATCACATACACTTAATATTTGTACAATTCATGTAATGATAACATTTAAATACATGTATAGCATGGTATTGTTTACATATGAACTTACCTCGATACGACAAAGGTGAAAAAGACGTAATCATCCCTTAATCGATTTCTTTCCGTTCTAAGTCTAAATCTCGATTTTTCAACATTATAAAGGGAGTTTCTTTACTGAAATTTTTCAGCTTCTAAACCCTTTCTTTGTTGCCATTTTAGGTGGAGAGAAGATGAAGAAAAGATGATATCTTTCTTTTCTTGATTTTATTACGAAAAGATGATATCTTTCTTTTCTTTATTTTATTCTATTTTTAGTCAAATTAGTCACCTAAAAGCCACAAATTTTGGCTTTTTCGACCAATTTGTCTCCCTTGGCCGGCCATCACACTTTCAATGGCCTAATTTCCTTTTAAAGGTCCCTAATTTAAGATACAAAGCAATTTAACACCTTTAGGCATCAAAACACAACTTTTACCTTTTACGCGATTTAGTCCTTTTCCGAAATTGGACTAGAAATCGCTAAAATTAACTTACCAAAAATTACATGCACTTATAAAATCATATTATAACACATAAAATAACATCAAAATAATTTTCTCTGGCCTCAGAATAGTGGTTCCGAAACCATTGTTTCGACTAGGCCCAAAATCGGGCTGTTACATTTCTTCCCTCATTTAGGGATTTTCGTCCCCGAAAATTGTACTAGAAAAAGTTGCTCTCAACTTTCACGAGTCACTTATATCTTTTTCTCACAGCTTACAAAACAACTCAGCTCAAGCTCATACTCAGGATTTCTGTAACCTTTCCACAATTACCATAAGAGTCTCGGCTCAATTCGAAATGCTGAAAACTGACATTCTAAGAACTATAAGCTTAGAAACACAACTCGTCCAAATCTGTCTAACAATACCTCTGTACATACCAAAATAGTTATGCGGACTACTATCATCAATCTATCACAATCCAATATGGTATCTCTTATTTACCCGGAGAAGAGAGACATCCCGGTACATAATTCATACTAGTCCTTTCTCATTTTCTTCTCTCTTCTTTTTTTTTCTTTTTTTTTCATCAAATGCCATCACTGACAATCATAAATCTCGAATATATCTGATAATCGTCCTTACCTTGTAAACAATTCACTACCCTTTGGAAGAACAGATAGGGTGCTACTAAGAACTCTCTACACAATTCTCTACATAGCTCAGAGCTTCTCGGTATTCAAACCTTACTTACTTATAGCCTCCTCTATATGCTCAGGCTCTTAACTGTTTCAAAACTTTACTATAACCACATCTCTCGAATAAAAAAATCCAACTAATTAGGTTTTTGGTATCATACTTATAAGAATAAAACCTCATCATTCCTGACTGTACGACTACTTACCAAGGAACACGTAACGCTATTCTCGAGCTAAAGAATAAACTTAAATGCACATAAATCAGATTTACTTTTGCAGAATAGCCATTCTTTACCCCAAGAATTTTAAAGAACTCTTGACATTGAAATCCTCGCACTTCTATAGTCGAGCCAGAAGCATAATCATAGTAGATTCTAATGTCGCAGGTCAAAGATTACTCGTAAAGATAACCCAAGCTCGATAATTCTCGAAACAAGAACGAGAGAAAAACCAATATAAGAAATTCCAAGATATAAGACTATATCAGAAATCCGAGAATGTAATCTAGAAGAAAATAATAAAGATGATCCGAAAAATCCCTCAGAGAAAACCAAAAGGAAATTACTGTCTGTACGCTCTAGAATTCCTTATAACAGAGATAATATAATTCCCGCATATATAGACCATAATCAATAGAACATCAGAATAATCTCACATAGATTTTTACTATTAACTTCATTCCAATATATCAGGATAGAAATCTGAAGAGATGGAGAAATGTCGATCATAACTAACTGGACCAATAGGGCTTTTCATCTAATATCATAGTCACTTGCATCCTCATGCGATAGAATTCCCACTCGAAAGGGATAACCATACGTATTTCCCAGAATAGAGGAAAACATAGAATACTTAGAAGAGAAAGATACCCATAACTTTTATTTAATTGAATCTGACATACTTAGATATCTGTGCAAGTCCGACATTATTCCTTTAACTAATTCTGTCTTCACTAATCCCATACTATTCAATTATTATACTCTTTAGTTTCACTTTTGCAAGCTTATGCAACATATCTCTCGAGAATCTCATTGTATAACTCTATTCTGGTAAGAGGGCGAAGATTGTAAAGCCTCTAAACTTTTGACTCTCAAGCAAAAACATTTTCAACAACAACATAGCATTACGCACATTGATTCAAACATTTCAAATTTCCAACTTGTTAGAAACACATTTTCACATATCTCAGTAATACATGCAACTTTATTTCATGTGAATATTAGCTAAACATAAGTGAATTTATCACAATTCAAACTTTCATTTCTTTTACCCAAATTACTATTAATGTCTTATCAAGTTCCCACATTTAGTCTTAATCACTTGCTAGTATTTATCAAATTGGAGAATGTCTTACGGTTTTGAGTACATCGCGTACTTGATGCCATAGTCCAACTATGGTCTTGTACTAGCTCTAATCCATCTGTGTCGATACCGTGTCCCAGACAGGTCTTACACTAACACATGTAACCGTGCCGATGTATGTCCCAGACATGTCTTACACTAGCACATCTCGTAGCCGACGCATGTCCCAGACATGTCTGACACTGGATAACATCTTGAGGCCGATGCATGTCCCAAGCAAGTCTTACACTGGCTCTCATAATGTGGTTGATGCATGTCCCAGACATATCTTACACTAGCCCTCGTTTCAATGCCGATGTCATGTCCCATACATGGTCTTACACTGGCTCTCATTATGTGGCCGATGCATGTCCCAGACATGTCTAACACTGGCATACATATCTCATGTATTGCCATGGTCCAACCATGGTCTTTTCCGTCAATTCATTAGTGAACGATCATACTCATTCCTTGTGTTCTACCCAATTTGATCTTTCAATATTACAACTTTCATACTATTGTGACATTTATGATTCTATAATTGAGATTATAAACCATAACATTACGGCATCTTGACTTCATTAATCTAGACATAAATGTCAACCTCATGTATATACTGATTATTAATCATGCAATAAAAGCATTCATACATACATTCTGTCATTTCAAGCAAATTTTTTTTCTTATAAACACTTGGCCAATCAAGTGGGACATTTAACATTGTATGAATACTAATATGCATAAAAGAGCCTTTCACAACTTAACTTTGTTTTATTCCACTATTTCACATTCTTTAACTCAAGAGTATCACATAATGAATACTAGTTCATGTAAAAAAAACAATGAATTTCTTTTCATACCTTTCCTATTTTCAGCATATCACAAGCATGATTCAATAATCTCAACTTTACTCTCATCTCTATCAAGATTTGCTCGGTTGGAAGTCATTCCTATCTTAACCAACAGTTTTGCTAGGGCCAGAAGACATCACACTATTACGAATAATACTATGGCATGTATAGCTAGACTCTTTTACGCTAGATTAGTCTGAGAATCGACTAAATAATACTCTGATACCACTAAATATAACACCCCTCACCCGTATCCAACGCCGGGACAGGGTTCGAAGTGCTACCGGACTTAAACTCAATCAACCATATAAAACCAGGCCATAAAATTTCAATCAATTTAAAACTTTTCATTTCATATACATTTTGTCCCTTAAACGAGCTTACGAGACCCAAAACATGCATTAGAGGCGGTTCGGGGCTAAACCAAGAACTTAAGAAAAACTTAAAAAATTTCATGTTTTAAGGCTTTACACAACCATATGGATATAGACTGTGTGGTCACACATGCCCGTGTGGCTTGAGACATGCCCATGCCCTTAGCCCGTGTGCAACACTGACTTTAAAACACGGCTATGTCACACGCTCGTGTGACCTACCCGTGTACTAATCTGACTTAAAATTTTAAGTGCAGGGGACGCACGGTTGGACAACACGCCCATGGGGCAGACCGTGTGTCACTCACGGTCTAGACACACGCCAGTGTCTACCGTGTAGACAATTACAAGGCTATTTTCCAAGCCATTTGTCACCCTCACAACATATGCACACATACTTATCCAATGACATACAACATGGCATAAATGAGCTCTTAAACATCTACAAACATGTTATGCTCATGACAATTTCTTATGCAATAAATATCATAGAATTTACTCACATCATTACCACATACTTGTCATAAGTATCATTACGTCACAAACCTCATGTCCATCATTAGGCATGCATAATCATATCCACAAACCATTCATGAGGCATTATTAACTATTTACCAATCACCTAATCTTGCATCAGTTACTAACTCATCAATGAATCTCAATTCAATCTCTAGGCATACATGCTGTAAGCCACATCACAAGAGATAATAACATACATGCATAAGAATAATCATATAGGCCCATACCGTCATTAGCCGATATAGGTCAATTCACATGACTATATACTACCTTAATAACAAGTCAATGCCTTTGGCTAAATCATAATATCACATACTCAACATTAAAACCCTATACATGCCATAGACTCGAAACACTAGGATTTACTTATGCCGATAGCGTCAACTCGGCAGTGATAATATCTCTGACGGCCTCCAACCCGAGCTAACCTGGCAACCCTAAAGAACATGGGAAAGAAAAGGGGAGGGGTAAGCTTTACGTTTAGTAAGTTCATATGAAAACAATAAGCAACTCATTAACATGTTTTTATCAATGTTTACAATATATTCTCAAGTTCACGACAAGCTATCTTCCTGAGCAATAGTCACTAAATTAATTATATCTGCAGTTAAGAAACTCCAAATTAAGTTCTGTTAATTTTCCTTGAAACTAGACTAATTTATATTTCTACCATAAAATTTCCATAATTTTTGGTTAAGCCAATTAGTACAGTTTATTCCTCAAAGTTATCCCTGATTCACTGTCTGACAGTCCTGACCCTTCTGTACTAAAGTTCAATTATCTCATAGCACAGGACTCGAATAATGTTCTTGTCTATTTCTATTGAAACTAGACTCATTAAGGATTCTAAAAATATAAATCATAACTCATAAATATTTTTTTACAATTTATAATGATTTTCTCAATTCAGAACAGGGGATCTCAAAGTCATTCTGACTCTGTCCTATGCAACTTCAAATATCTCATTATAGGAAATTCTTTTGCTTACACGGTTTCTTTTATAAGAAACTATACTCAATAAGATTTATTCCCATATTTTATTCAGATTCTAACTAATTTTCCATTATTTTTAATGTATTTTCAAATTTACACTACTACAGTAACTCAAATCTGTCAAGGGTAAGTTATTCATGATCATTGTTCACAAAATTAATACAACATCATTTCATCCATCATGGTAAGAACACATATTTATACATCATAGATCATCACATGTCAAGGCATTCTCATAGGCTTAGTGTACATACCTGCACAACTCGTAACATGACTCAAGTGCGTACTCACCAATGACTTACCTCATTGGGACCATCATCAACTCTTTCCTTGGATTACCCGTTGAACACTCGGAATACTAATTGGATACTCGGAAAAACCTTTGCACATAAGTGCCTCAATTGTAGCTAAAGCTACCTCATATTTCATGACATTTAAATGCTCACTCTCGAGCTAGTCATCTAGACTCATAATTCCTAGTGACATGTCACTTGTATCCTATTTTATTCCTAAGGTTCAAACGAGATTTTTCCTCGCCTATTAAGGCATTGTCTTATATATTTCTGTTAATCACATACACTTAATATTTGTACAATTCATGTAATGATAACATTTAAATACATGTATAGCATGGTATTGTTTACATATGAACTTACCTCGATACGACAAAGGTGAAAAAGACGTAATCATCCCTTAATCGATTTCTTTCCGTTCTAAGTCCAAAATATCGATTTTTTAACATTTTAAAGGGAGTTTCTTTGCTGAAATTTTCTAGCTTCTAAACCCTTTCTTTGCTGCCATCTTCGGTGGAGAGATGATGAAGAAAAGATGATATCTTTCTTTTCTTTCTTTTATTCTATTTTTAGTCAAATTAGTCACCTAAAAGCCACAAATTTTGGCTTTTTTTGACCAATTTGTATCCCTTGGCCGGCCATCACACTTTCAATGGCCTAACTGCCTTTTAAAGGCCCCCAATTTAAGATACAAAGCAATTTAACACCTTTAGGCATCAAAACACAACTTTTACATTTTACGTGATTTAGTCTTTTTTCGAAATTAGACTAGAAATCGCTAAAATTAACTTACCAAAATTTACATGCACTTATAAATTATATTATAACACATAAAATAATATCAAAATAATTTTCTTCGGCCTCGGAATAGTGGTTCTGAAACCACTGTTCCGACTAGGCCCAAAATCAGACTGTTACATGCTACAACATGATAACGTAAGTGATTAAAATGTAATATTTAAACATAAGTGATTAAAATATAACTTATGGTAAACAAAAGTGACCATGAGTGTAGTTTACCCATTAACTTATGGTTGAACCCTTTTTAATTAAGTGAATTATGTTTTAAAACTTAAACCCAATTTTCCTAAAGCCAAGACCAATTTAGTTTGAGGCCTCATTTTTAGAATCAGTCTAGGCCTGTTTGATATGATGTTTGAGGTTGCTTAGGGCTCGGTTTTAGTCCAATCGCAAAATTCTCACTACAGGCCCACTCTTTTTATTGTAATTTTTACCAGGCTTCAATTTGATCTCCGGCCCTTTGGAAGCCATTTTTATGAAGAGTCAATTTATTTTAAAATTAGCTCGAGAGCCCACTTTTTTATTCAGCTTCAAGCCCTAATTTCCATATGTCCGCTAAGTGGGAACACACAAAAACAAGTAAATTCTTCAGCCATGTGCACTACAATGGGTATTGGTGCAATACAAGGATTAACAGAGGAGAAAAACAATATTTTAAAACACATTACATATTTAATACTTATATTTTAATTTGATCAATTTTAATTTTTGTATTATTTTAATTTTAAAAATTTTGTCCTGACTAAACAGTATCTGCTAAATTTGTTCAGTTAAATTCTACTATTAATTCTTTATTATACGTAAAGTTAGAAATTTAGTTCATATTATCTAATTGAATAATTCTTAGTCTTTATATTTTTTAGATTTTAAAATTTTAATTTTAATGTAAACGTTAGTCATTAAAATATGAAAATTAAAAATGATTAAATTAAAATATGTAATGGCATAATTTGACTAAAAATGGATCAAAAGATATGAATAATACTAGGTTAAAAGCAATGATTGATAGTAATTCTGATTAACGAACCGATATATAATTTTTAAGATTGAAAATATAATAAAATAAAACAAAGGAATGAAGGTTGGGATTAAAATGATGGCCATTGTTTATACCAGTACAAGAGACCAAAACAACATAGACATTTGACGCTAGAGGATGATCTACTCGAAGCAGTACAAAATTTTAACTCTTTCAACTATGTTTTAGTTTTAAAATTAGAATTAAAATGATAAATTTTGTAAATATTAAAGCTTAAATTAGTTGATTTTTTTAGATTTAGGATTAAATTGATTAAATATGTAAATTTTGGAGGTCTAAATTTGTTATTAGACCAATAAAACAAATCTTAAGTTAGACTTTTATTAGATAAATAACCGGAGAGTGACTCAAATATTTAATTTCGAAAAATTGAGTAATTAAATTTTAAAAAATAATTGAATGACCAAAATAGAACAAAGTGGACTACTATTTTTATAGCTTATCTAAAAAATTATAGAAATATAAAAATTCATGAAAAGTTTTAAGAATTAAAAAATCCAAAAAAAAAACTAAAATAAATCTAAAAATACCTAGAATTTTTATTTTAGATATTCATTTGTCAAAAAATTATTATGCACCTAAAATAGAAAAATAAAATAAAAAAACCTTTAATAAATTTTAATTTATTGGATGTCTGTACAAAAGTTAACAACGTCAACAAAATAACTAAAAATAATACCAATTTAGTTAATAGTGGTCAAGTTCAAGTATCAACTAGGGAAAAAAATATTTGGTTTCCAACTATAGTTGTTTGAATCAGATTGGTTAGATTGAAAATTGACTGAGAAAAGCATCAGACTAATTAACCTGTGAACAGATATAAATTAATTAAACTAAAATAAAAGATGAATTAAAGTGATAGTTAAATCAGATGTTTATTTTAAAATATTTTTATTTTAATAATTTATTTAATCCAACCGATTATCACATTATGGAAATGATAATGGGTTGTGAGTTATGAAATCCTTGCGTATAGTCCATTCTATCCAAATAATTTCTTTTTAAAAGAAAATCCGAATTTTAGTGTGTGGAATATTAAAAGAAGCGATTCTAATGTTAATGTCAACAAACATTCCATGCATTACGCGGTGAAACATCCTGAAATTAGAAATTGAAAGGCTATATAAATCACAGACACCCCCACCCTTAATCATTGTGCAGTGCGGTGCTTCTCTATTGTCAAATACAATAAACCTTAGAGAAAAACTGCATTTCTCCATCCCCAATCTTTTTCCTTTTTAATAAACCCCAACAAACCAAAATGGCCCGCCAAATTGTTGTTCTTGCTTTGGCCATCATGGCCCTCTTTGCCTTGGTTTCCACCTCTGCTGCGGCCCCCGCCCCCGCACCCGGTGGCAGCCCTTCAGGTTCACCTGGAGATGCTAGCTCCCCTCCTTCTCAGGCCAGCGCTCCTAGTCCTAGCAGTGGTGCCGCACTTGAGGTCTCGGCTATTGCCGCAGGAGCAGCCGCCGTTGCTAGCTATTTTATGTTCTAAATACGATTTATCTCAAGGGTGTCTAGCAGTGGCTTTTCTAGGTTTGATATCATCACGAAAGCTGCCTTATTAATTATTTTGTAATTTGCTAATTTGTTTTATGAATAAAGAATTGGAACGGATGGATGCATCTTTAAAACGAACCTCATATCATGCTCTAATTTTCCCCATTACCAAACCCATAATAATAATAATAATAATAATAATAATAATAATAATAATAATAATAATTCAGTTGGATGTTGGCTGAATATTGGACGCAGAAAAGAAATTTATGTACATAGCTGATCAAAGGCGAGAGTTAAACGCGTTTTTATTTGAGTATTAATTCGTGTCAGCCACATTAATCGGTTGAAATCGGAGTTCAAAGCAGAGCTAATCATTTTTATTAATTAGTTGGAGCTAATCGCTATTAACTTAATCGGAGTATTTTTATTTGAGTATTAATTAATGTCACTGTCAGCCACATCAATGTGAGTTTATCGCTATTAATTTAAACGCCAATGTTATTCATGCCCAAAAGTTAATCGTTTTTATTAGTGTAACTCAAAAGTTAATTGGAAATTAAAAGTTAATTAGAGTTCTAACCAGAGTTAATCAACTTTCACTAAAAATAAATTAGAAAAAACCAAAGGAGGGAGACCATATTATATCCAAACCAACATATGCTCACCTTTACTTAAAGAATAATATGAGATAATCCAACATTTCCACAAACTCATGAGTAGCCTTGTACAATAAAGTCACACTTGCTAAGCGTTGAATTGCTTTATTAATCTCCTTTTTTGTCAAAAAAGCAAAAAAATAGTGAATGACGATTGAAGATGCAAGCAGTCTTGAACCAACAAACCAAATCCGGATATATCAATAGGCTTTTAGAGCATTGATTGCAAGCAAGAAATCTGACTCTACAACCAAAGCATCCAAATTCTATCAACAAAGCCATTGTAAAGGCTCTCAAATAGCTTAAATTTAAGCTAAACAAGAGTCCCAAACAGCAACTACATAACCCGATAAGCCACGAACTAGTCGACCTGTTACAAGTTGGCCAACCACGCAGCAGCTCGTGGTGAAGTGTGAGCTGTCTCTACAAGTGGTAAAGTGCGAGTTGTCTCCAGTGTCAAAGTGTGAGATGTTCTGCGAAGTGTCAAAGTGTGAAATGCTTTGCAAAGTGTTGAAGTGTAACCTGGCACTACGAAATGGAAAGATGCGAGCTGACTCTGCGAAATGGTGAACTGCGAGCTGCATGCAAGCAAGCAATGCATGCAAGCTGTGAGCTGTGAACTGCATGCGAGCAAACAATGCATGCGAGCTGTGAACTACGAGATGATGCCTTTGATGCATGCTATTTTTGGTTCCGTTTGTTTAGTTGCTTTGTTATGTTTTGTAGTTGAAAATGAATTTAGTTGTTAAGTTATTTGATGTGTTTAAGTGTTGATTGACATAATCAGCTTGTGTACAAGTTAAGTTTTGCTTGTTTCCAAGTCATTAGTGGGAGTAGTTGTGTATTTGGTATACTTTTTTTTTACTTAAGTGTATTGTTTTCAAGTTGAATGGACAAGCAGATTGTTTCATGCTTCCTTATTGCACGTTTTTGCTCCTTTGTTCTTTGTTTCTCTTTGAAAAACTCCAACAATTGGTATCAAGAGCCAGTCATCCTTGAGGGCCATTACCTCTATTTGTGTTTTTCCTTATCGATAAAGAAAAAGTTTGTGTCACACCCAGTCCCCCTAGGGACCCAAATTTAAAGAAGAATCCAAAAGTCAATTGGATGAAAAAGGGAATTTGAGAACTCAAATAAGATATTTAGAAAACTTCGATGGATGGTTGGTTGGAGGATGATTAAATTTCAATCTTGGTTTAGTTAGATTGGAATCGGTTGGTTCCATAGTGGGAGACATAATAATTAGGATTGAGTGGCAGCAATGGTTTGTGGACACTGTGCCGATGGTATATATATATAAAGGAGAGCGTAGGAATAGAATGCCTCTCAATTCTGCTCCCCAAATCTTTTTCTCTAAGCATCGTCTTCTTCAGTTGCCCTAAAGAAGAAGAGGATGCAGTTGAAGGAAATTCTGCATGCTATAGCTATCGTGCGAATTTGAGTTTAAAAGTAGGGAGATTGGGGACTAGTAAGTTTTGTTATCCCTATGAACTTGTAGATTGAAGAAAAAGTAGAGTAAGGATCCTTTAAGTTTCGGTATAATTATAAATTTTGGGTTTTGAAGTTGATTGTCTTCAAGATTAACTGATAAAGGGTTGTTATGCTTAGCTGTCAGGGCAAAGGAGTCTTGGCATTCGGGCAAGCTAAGTTGTTAAGAGTAAGGAAGCAATGTGAGTTTCTGTACTTCATTTTTGAAACGATGAATGATTTTTATTGATTACGTATACTATAAGTAAATAGAATTTACATGTTATATGGGTGTCCCCCCGATGGTTGTTCTATGTGCATGAAATAGTCAGTATTACATGTTCTAATAGATGGTGTATTTAATATTAGTAAGTACGTGAGATGCATATATTGTATGAACTAAACTATGGGAAATATCGACGAGTTAGATGGGGTTAGGATTGGGTGGAAGGGTAGAATCATTAGATACCGCCGTATGGTATTTCGGAGTACAAACCATGATGGGTGAAGCTCCGGGCCTTGCGGAGGGAACACTTTGGTGTTCGAGCATCAAGGTATAGGATGGTGAAATGGATGAACGGATGGAATGAAACGAGAATAGTAAAGATCATGGCTAGGCCATGGGACTGATCAGAGGTTATACATTTAAAAATGAGTAAGAAAATAGCTAAAAGATTCTATGACATCATGGTATAAATGAGTAAGACCATAGTTGAAAGACACTATGACATCATGGTAAACAAGATTGAGACTATAGTTGAAAGGCGTTATGGCATCCTTCGATAGTCCATCGGGATGGTAAACATGGGGTTATATTATGTAAGAGCATAGTTGAAAGATGCTGTGGCATCAGATGATGATTTGACGATAAATGAGTAAGACCTGGCTTAAAGACGCTATGACATCATAGACAGCCGACCAAGACATTAATCATGGGATAGTTTGCCGGGATCTTAAATACGAGGACTATGAGGTGTAAGATCATAGTTCGACTATAACGACCAAGGAGTCTGCCAAGATGTTAACATGGGGCATACAATGTAAGACCATAGCTTGATTACGACGTCATACGAAGTCTTCTAGGAAAATACCCCTAGGGCAATTTGCCAGGGCCATTAGCTTGTAAAGGAAGAATGGGATTTAAGAGTATATATGGTGTATATTCTTGGCTCGGTGAGGAGGTTGACAAGGATTTCCAAATGGGATGAATCCTAAGGTAGAACTGAATAAAAAGATGTACTTGTCTAAGGACTAGAAAGTCAAAGGTCCACGGGTGTAAGAGAAATTAATGGTGGTTAAGTCTGTCGAGGTTATATAGGGTTAAGTTGCCCAAGTTGGTACTCGAAAGAGTTCATCAAGGACTATCTTGGGATGAGCAATTCATTAGGAAATAGGGAGAAAAATAAATTTAAATTCGAGGAAACAAAGGACAGACAACCAATGACCGACTTTGGGTTTCCCATTCAAGGATAGGAGGGAAAGAACTTCGGTTGAGGTATATTCAGGCTCATACTCTGTAACACCCCTCACCCATATCCAACGTCGGGACACGGTTCAAGGCGTTACCGGACTTAAACATTCACAACATGCAAAATCGGGCCACAAAATTTCACCAAAAATTAAAACATCTCGAACACATGCATATCGTCCCTTATATAGGTCTTCGAAATCTATAACATACATTGGGGTGGTTCAGGACTAAACCAAGAACTTTGAAAATCTTTGGGCAACTTAACTAATTTTCTTGCTTCGGAGAGTCACACGCCCATGTGGATTGGGCCGTGTGGTCAATTTCAAGGCTATTTTCCAAGCCAATTGTCACCCTTAATTACCTACATACACTTATACATTTTCATAGCAATTGACACGGCATATTTGAGTAATTATATATTCACAATCAAGACACAAGCATGACATTCTTACAACAACACATAACATATTACCAACCATGCATGGCAAACAAGCATATGCACATCACCAATATCAGACATAACATGAATAGCTAGATTTATAAGTCAGAATCATTAGCTCATTAAAGACCAATATATTTGTCCAAATTATAATAACACATGTTATAAAACTAGGTCCCTATACATGCCACACTCTTGATAATTCTAGTATATGTGCACTGTCAAGGTGTTGGCTTGATAGTGTGATGCTGCCCCCGATGATCTCCAACCCCAAGTTAATCTGAAAACACTAAAAGAATTGGAAAGGAGGGGGTAAGCTTTACGCTTAGTAAGCTTGCATGAAAATAATAAGCAATTTACTAACATGCTTTCCATAGTAAAACTATCCCAATTGTACATTTACATATGTTTTGGTTAAGTTGTTTTCTTGAGTCATAGTCACTAAATCATTTATATCTGGAACTACAGAACTCAAAATTAAGATCTGTAAATTTTCCCAAAAACTAGACTCATATATATTTCCACCATAAAGTTTTCAGAATTTTTTGTCCTGTCAATAAGTACAGTTTATTATTTAAAGCCTTCCCTTATTTTGCTATTTGACAGCTTTGACCACTCTTAACTAAAATTTAATTATCTTTTGGTACAAAATTAAAATGAGGTTCTCGTTTCTTTATTCTGAAAATAAATTCAATAAAGAATCCAACCATAAAAATTATGTTTCTTAAATTTTTTTTACAATTTTTAATGATTTTTAAAATTCAAAATAGGGGATCACGAAATCAGTCTGAACCAGTCTTACAAAAATATAAATATCTCAACATAAAAAATTGTTTTGTTTTCTCTGTTTCTTTTATATGAAAATAGATTCAATAAGCTTTGATTCCATATCTCATTCCACTTCTAGTTCAACTTCTACTCTTTTTGGTGATTTTTCAAAGTCACTTCCCTACTGCTGTTTTAGACTATTTATCCCAAATTTCATTCCTTCACTAAAATTTCTTATTATCAACTTTCAAGATAATACTTATTCATATTCATCTTATCAAAAATTCAATCACAAATGTAAATCATAATTCAAAACTCATATATTCATATTCCAGTATTATCCCACATTTTTTTATCACATTAAATTTCATTTAGCAAACTTGTTTCTCCCGGTGAACACTTCAGAAAGTAACAATATCCGGTGGTTTTAGCACATAGCTCCACACTATTGGGCTAACATGTAATTGTGGCATATGCACTTAGCTCCACTTTTCAAATTAACATGTATAACCGTGGCATATCCACTTAGCACCACATTACATGTTTAATCGTGTTATATCCACTTAGCACCACGTTAATGAATCAATATATGTAACTGTGGCATATCCACTTAGCACCACGTTACATGTTTAACCGTAGTATATCCACTTAGCACCACATTAATGAATCAATATATGTAACCGTGGCATATCCACTTAGCACCACGTTACACGTATAACCGTGGTATATTCACTTAGCACCACGTTTTTTCATTCCGAAGGTTCAACCGAGATTTCCTCATTTAATCTCAATTCATCAACCACAAATCACCGTTTGTGTCCATTAATTAACAATACTAAAACCTATTTCATTTGCACTCTCTTCACAAGTCCATTTTATTTCACATGTCAAACATGTACTCATGAGTTTTGAGTATGTACCTGTGCTATCTCTTAGCACAACCACTCATGCAAACAGGACAATCATATGCAAGATCTCATATTCTCAGTAATCACCCATTTCTTTTAAATATCATATTCCATCAAATTTCTATTAACATCAAATTCAATACAATTATAACAAATTATATTTCATGTATATCAATAATAACATGAATAATAGGCTTATTAAATCACGCGAACTTACCTCGGATCCGGAAATGATAATTTACCATTCTAGTTTATAACCTTGTATTTTCCCGATTTAAGCCCAAATCTCTATTTCCTTGATCTATAATATCACATTTAGCCTAATAATTATTCAAACTATTCATATGGGTCTAAAAATCATATTTTTACAAATTTGCATTTTGATCCCTAAACTTTTGCATATTTTCACTTCTGCCCCAAGGTTCAGAAATTAAAATTCTTCTTATTTTCTTATGTTTTATGACATGCTGATCATTTTTACCTTCTATAGCAACATCAAATTATCACTCTAACATGTACTTATGAACATTAGGTATTTTTAACGATTATGTCGTTTTACACGTTTTCACGTAAAATCGCTTAGAAAAAGTTGTTTAACACAATTTCAAGCTTCATATTCTACCATTAAACATCAAAATAAATGCATATCATTCATGGGTACATTTTTTGTAACATCCCAAAATAGGGCCTAATCGGAATAGTGGTTTCGGGACCACAAATCCGGCATTAAAATATTTATTTTATGATTATTATGAGGCATAAAATATGAGTATATGCATGTGTTAAAGTTTCATGAAGAATTCCTAAGTATAAGATGTCCAATTAGAAATTAGGGACTAAATTGAATAAATTACAAAGTTTGGATTCTAGAAGCAATTTACATGAAATTGCTTTAGATTATGAATTAGAAGGTCTTGGAGAGTAATTTTCCCAAATTCAAAATTTTTGGACAAAAATGGGCTTGCATGGATGAAATTTTAAAGAAAGGGCATAAGGGCATTTTGGTCATTAGGCTTTTTAATGAAATAAAAGGGAAAAATGGAGCAAAAATATGCTCATCTTCTTCCCATAGCTGCCGAAATTTGGAGGACACCATAGCTAGGGTTTCTTCAATTTTCAAGCTCAATAGTAAGTACTCCTAAGCCCCGTTTTTCATGTTCTCTGTATTTTTAAAGTCCCGATAGCTTGCTCTTTCCATTTCTACCTATATTTCATGCTAGGGTTTATGTTAAAAAATTTAACCATGCATGAATTATTGGTCTTTTGATGGATTATGGAGGAATATGAAAGATAAATGTGTGTTAAACATCTTTTCCAAGTTGGTTTTTATGAGAAATCCTTATAGGGACTATTTTGCAAAAGATGTAAATGTGTGGTAGAGATGGGGAAGAAAATGAAAAATGTGGGTTTCCATAAGAGAGAAAAATGTTCGGTTAGGCTTGGGTAAGATAGAAATTGCATGTGTTTCATTATACGAGCTTAGGGACTAAATCGTAAAAATGTCAAAGGTTAGGGGAAAAATGGTCATTTGGACCGGGGGTGAATATTAAACTTGAAATGTATAATGTGCGGGTATTAATGAGTTAATTTTGCTATTATAGACCCCGAGGAACAAATTTCGGAGGTTGATCGTGGTACATGCAAGGTTTCGGAATAACCGAAACACAATCCCGAAAAGAGTACTAGGTAAGTTCGGATAACTTAAAGTAAACCCCTAATAAGCATAATTGTATAATTTATGAATGCATGATTTTTGCATTTATTGATGGTATGAAAATGCATGAAATGCACCTTTTGTAATGACTTGTTGATAACTATCTCGGTTGAGGTTTAAAAAGGGGATTCGATGGATAACCCTGATTGATATGTGTGTAACGAGATCCTGCATGTGTTGCAGTAAGGATTTAGCCCGGACGGCTAATCCGTTGATCTCAATTATAAAAAGGATCTAGCTCGAACGGGTGTTCCTTGAATGATCGAGCCTCCCAAAGAATATATGTGCATTACGGATTTAGCTCGGACGGGTAATCTGATTAGGGTCTAAATGTAGCCTGGACTGGTAATTCAGATCCGAGCTCATTAAGGATGTTTGTCGCTATAAGGGATTTAGCCTAGACCGGTAATCTTGACATCACCTTACGAGTTCATGATATAGGGGATTTAGCTTGGACTGATAATCCTGCCATATGATGTGAGGTTCGCTGAAGTACATATATGGAATGATCATTCGTATGAATTGACGGATAATGGGTATTCCATCGAGATTTCGTAGAAACTCAACGAGGTTAACATGGGATATACATATTTGAATGAAATGTTGAAGGATGAACTCATTTAGTTAAATTACATGATACATGATTATGTGACTAACTCAGTGATCGAGTGCATGTGATAGGAAATCATTTCATAATGGATGATTTCATGAATTAAGTATGGATGTATGCTAATTACTCGGTAAGTTTGCTTTCCGGTTATTCGAGCTTACTAAGCATTAAAATGCTTACCCCTTCTCTTTTCCCTGTTTTTTAGAGCTCGAGGACTCATAAGGATTGGAAGACAATTGGAGAGTCAACACACTATCAACTAGTCAAGCTTTGGTATAAATACACTTCTATTTTGTTAATGGCATGTATAGGGCTTTGAGTATTTTGTCATATGTGTCATTTGAATTGCCAAATAAAGGCATGTAAAGATGCATTCATCTTTTTGTATAAGGCCATGGAAAATGGCATATTTGAAAGTAGCCTATGACCTGCCTTTATATGCATGTTTATGCTCCATTATGATGGGTTGCTGCAAGTGGCAATGAGTTCAAAAACAAGCCAAGTTTTGAATGTACTATAATAACATAAGAACCCATAAATACTAAATGGGAAATAACCTTTTTGTATGAAACCAATGATATGAGGTTTCCATACAACTAACTTCATCAAGATCATTTACAAGTGTATAACCATGTTTTACTTTGAATTTGGTATCTTTTAAGAAAAAAAAAGGGTGAACTTAGGCTTGGAATATAGCCTATCAGAGTCCACATGGTTGGACACACGGGCGTGTGTCTAGGCCGTGTGTGACACATGGTTCCCTTCCACGGGCGTGTGTTACGACCGTGTGTCCCCTGCACTTAAAATTTTGGCTTAAAGTTGTACACGGGTAGGCCACACGGGCATGCGCCATGACCATGTTGAAATGACAGTTTCGTCCACGGGCAGGCAGCACAGGCGTGTTCCATGGCCTTGTTGATAAGTCAGTGTTGCCTACGATTGAAGGGCATGGGCGTGCCCCAAGATACTCGGGCGTGTGAGTCCACACGACCCACCTACACGGGCGTGTGTCCCTTTATGTTAAGGAACATTTTTTGAGGAGCCCAAGGTTAATCGAACGTGCCCGTATTTGTCCCGTATTGCCTTCCGATATGTTATAGGTCTCGAAGGCCTATACAAGGGACGAGTTGTTCATGATTGAAAAGTTTTAAATTTAAATGAAATTTTGTAACCTAAGTTAGAATACTGAAAGTGTAAAGTTCCGGTAATGCCTCGAGCCCTGTCCCGGTGTTGGATATTGGTTAGGGGTGTTACATTTATTGGTATCAGAGCTACGGTTTAGTCAGTTCTAGGACTACCGTAGAGGATGTTAAGGTTCTCTATACATGCCATTATTCGAGTGTTGATAGTGTGACGTCTCCTAATTGTTTAAATTGTTTTGAATATAGTAAATGTCTTCCAATCAAGCACAAGATGATTCCGAGGGAGCAGAGAGCAATGCTCTAGCTTCTGTACAACGAGCTGTATCTAGTAGTAGTAGAAGGCTGATGTCAGAAGGCCGAGAAGAGGCTCGAGCTGCCTTCTTTGATATGATGGATGAATGGTTTGGGGATTATCTAAGAAATCGCCCTAATATACCGAGACCTCCCCTGCCCCCTAACCAACCTGATGAGGATGTGCCACGAGGAATGGCACCGGTGAGAATTGGTAAAGACCCTGTAGATAAGCTTAGGAAGTATGGGGCTGGGGAATTTAGAGCGAAAGTTGATGATGACGCTGAAAGAGTCGAGTTTTGGCTTATGAACATTACGCGGGTGCTAGATGATTTGTCATGTACACTCGAGGAATGTTTGAAGTGTGTTGTGTCCCTTTTGAAGGATACTGCATACAATTAGTGGAAAACCGCATCCTCGATAGTGCCGAAAGAAAATATTACTTGGGATTTCTTCCAAGCAGAGTTTAGGAAGAAATATATTAGCCAACGGTTTTCGGACTCGAAGCGAAAGGAGTTTCTGGAACTCAAACAAGGTAACAAGACTATAGCGGAATTCAAGAAAGAGTTCTTACGACTAAGTCAGTACGCAACTGAATGGGTCCAAACTTAATCTGAGATCTTTAAACGCTTCGAGGCGGGCCTGAATGAGGATATCAAGTTGTTAATTGGGATCTTGAAAATACGGGAGTTTGCCGCATTGGCCGATCAAGCCAAGAAGGCCGAGGAACTTAATAATGAAAGAAAAGAAGCTAAGAGAAAGGCTCGAGTTGTGAGCAAGAGGTCTAGCGGTAAAACACTCTCGTTCTCCGTGAAGAAAGCCAGGAGCCTGCATAAACGCTCCACTTCGTCAGTAGGATATTCGGGTAGATCAAGAAGCTCTAAGCGACGAGGTTAATAGTCTTCCTCCCCGATGGTGACTAGTATGGGGAGTGTAAATGATAAAAAACCGAAGTGTAAGAGCTGCAACAAATTTCACTTTGGAGAGTGTCGAATAAAGAACGACCCATGTTTCAGATGTGATTCTTTTGATCACTTCCTCAGAGACTACCCAGAGCGAGTTGAAAAAGAAGTGGATGTAACCCCGAAATTGAGTACTCCTATTCCACGAGGTAGACCTCCGAAATACCCTGGGAGTGCTAGTGGCAGTCAAGTTGTGACGAAAGACGCTGCAAAATCAGAGGTTCGAGCCCCAGCAAGAACGTATGCGATACGCGCTCGAGAGGAAGCCTCTGTTTCTGATGTTATTACGGGCACTTTCTCTCTTTTTAATACGAGTGTTATTGCTTTAATTGACCCGGGATCAACGCATTCATATATCTGCAGGAGACTGGTGTCTAGTATGAACATACCTGTGGAACCTATGAAATTCATTATTAGAGTGTCGAACCCACTAGGTAAGTTGGTTCTAGTTGATAAAGTCTGTGAGAATTGTCCTTTGGCGATTCGAGGTTGTTGTTTCCCAGATAACCTTATGTTGTTACCATTCGATGAATTTGATGTAATACTTGGTATAGATTGGTTAGCCCTTCATGATGTAACAGTGAATTGTGGCAGTAAGTACATTAAGTTGAAATGCCCAGATGGTAAGATTCTACGGGTCGATTAAAGAGAATTAGGTTCGCCACCGGTTGTAATCACAATAATGGTTGCCCAGAGATACATGAGGAAAAGATACGAAGCCTACCTTGCATTTTACTAAGGAAATTGCATTGAAGATTGAGTCTGTGCCGATAGTATGTGAGTACCGAGATGTATTTTCGGAGGAATTACCCGGATTACCTCCTGAAAGGGAGATAGAGTTTGGTATTGAGTCGGTGCCAGAGACGACTCCCATTTTTATTTCTCCTTACAGAATGGCACCTACTGAGTTAAAGGAGTTAAAAGCACAGTTGCAAGAGTTAATGGATAAAGGATTCGCAAGGCCAAGTTTTTCACCTTGGGGTGCCCCCGTGTTGTTCGTAAAGAAGAAAGATGGTTCGATGTGGTTATGTATCGATTATCGGCAACTGAATAAGGTGACTATGAAGAATAAATATCCTTTGCCAAGGATCGATGATTTGTTTGACCAGTTGAGAGGAGCCACCGTATTCTCCAAGATAGACTTGAGGTCTGACTATTATCAACTACGAGTTAAAGACTCGGATATACCTAAGACAACTTTTAGAATGAGGTATGGCCATTATGAATTTCTTGTCATGCTGTTTGGGCTGACGAATGCACCGGCTGTGTTTATGGATCTAATGAATAGAATCTTTCGACCATATTTGGATAAGTTTGTCATTGTGTTTATCGACGACATTTTGATCTACTCTAAAGATGAGACAGAGCATGCGAAGCACTTGAGAATTGTGTTGCAGACCTTGCGGGAAAAACACCTGTATGGTAAGTCTAGCAAGATTAAGTTTTGGCTCCAGGAAGTTGGGTTTTTGGGTCATATAGTTTCAGGTGAAGGCATCTGAGTTGATCCAAGTAAGATTTCTGCAATTGTTGAATGGCAATCGCCTAAGAATGTAATCGAGGTTAGAAGCGTTTTGGGCTTTGCGGGTTACTATTGAAGGTTTGTAAAAGGATTTTCCATAATAGTGACTCTGATGACGAAGTTGCTACAAAAAGACGTTAAGTTTGAATGGATAGAGAAGTGTCAGCAAAGTTTTGAGAAGTTAAAAACATTGCTGACCGAAGCTCCTGTTTTAGTGCTACCTAAACCGGAAAAAGAATTTGTGGTCTACAGTGATGCATCTTTGAACAGATTGGGTTGTGTACTTATGCAAGATGGTAAGGTAATAGCCTATGCTTCACAGCAATTGATGCCTCACGAGAAGAATTATCCAACCACGACCTAGAGCTTGCCGCTATTATTTTTGCCTTGAAAATTTGGAGGCATTATTTATATAGCGAGATTTGTCGTATATTCATGGACCACAAGAGTTTGAAATATTTGATGACTCAGAAAGAATTAAATTTGAGACAGCGGAGATGGTTAGAATTAATTAAGGATTATGATCTGATTATTGACTACCACCCGGGAAAGGCAAATGTGGTCGCCAATGCATTGAGTGGAAAATCTCTGTATGCTTTGAGAACCATGGTTACTCGTTTGACATTGCTTGATGATGGTTCAGTTCTGGCTGAGTTGGAGGCTAGGCCAACATTTCTACAGGAAATTCATGATGCTCAACTTAATGATGATGACTTGCAAGCAAAAAGGGCTCAATGTGAGTCTGGTGTTGAGTTAGATTTCCGAATTAGTCTTGAGGGATGTTTAATGTTTAGAGATAGGGTTTGTGTACCCAAAGACAAAATTATGGTTGTTGTGAGCAATATAAGGCTTCTTGAAGATCGGTTCAATGATAGTAGGATTGTGGAGAAGGTTATAACTATTCTCCGTGAGAGATATGAGTTTAAGATTTCGTCTTTGGAAAACTCAAGAGATCTGTCAACAATTTTTTTGTTTAGTTTGATAAATGCTCTCTATGCTCAAGAGCGAAGAAGAGTAAAAAGACAAGAGAAGCACTCCAAGCCAGAAGCAAGGAAGGCTTGAGCTATTCAAGCAATAAAGGAAAGAACAAATGGAGTGAAAGTAAAAAAAAGAAAAAGAAAAACGAGAGATAGTGGAAATAAGAATAGTAAAAAAAAGAAAAAGAAAAACGAGAGATAGTGGAAATAAGAAGTATTCACCTTATTCTTATTGCAAGAAGAACACTCATTTGGTAAAATATTGTTGGTTTAGGCAAGATATCCAATGTAGAGCTTGTAAGCAATTTTGTCACATAGAAAGGGTGTGTAAAAACGAGGGGCAACAACAAGAGCAGCAAATTGCATAAGCTCTAGATATTGAAGGAAATCAAACTCAAGAGGAGTTGATGTTCATTGCCTTATGTTTTGCAACAAATATCAACATCAGAAAGCACTAGCTTATTGATTGTGGCTGCACAAACCATATGACCTAATATAGGAGCATCTTCAAAGAGATTGATATAAGTTGCACATCAAGAGTCAAGATTAGAAATGGTCAGTTTATTCAGGCTAAATGCAAAGGTGATGTGCTAATTAAAACCTCCTTAGCTTTGCTCAGTTAGTTGAGAAAAACTATATTTTGGTTTTCAAAGATTATGGCTATAAAATAATCGACTCACTAGGACAAGAAGTAGTATCTGTTGCTATGAATGGTAGGAGCTTTGTCTTGGTTTGAAACATTGAAACCTCAAGTGTCGACACCAGTTCAGTGGATGAGTCTCATCTTTGGCACAAAAGGCTAGGAGATATGGACTATAGGTCCCTCGGTCAGTTATGCAAATCAAATTTGGTTGAAAATATGACCAAAATTAAATACTAATGTGACATTTGTGAAAAAGAAAGAATCCACCACCAACTTACTAACATTGGCACTCAATAACATAATGGAGCTTGTGAAAGGAAGAATAGGACATTGATGGACATGGCAAGATGTTTCCTGGTTGAAGGCAAATTTCCAAATATATTTTTGGGTTGAGGCTGTAAATAACTTAGTGTATTTGCTGAACAGATTGCCAACCAAGTTTGTGAAGAGGAATAATCTATTTGAAGCTTGGTTTGGATACAAACCTCTTAAAACTGTCAGGTTTAAGAAGTTGAGGAATGATATTGGTGTTTGTAGCATGAAAGCCAAGGATGAATGTTACAAGTTGGTCAACCATGCAGTAGCTCGAACATAAGTGGTGAAGTGCGAGCTCTTTCCACATGTCACAACCAGTTTCCTTTAGGTCTAGGAATTAAGAAATTTTCAGGGGTTAAATTGAAAAAAGCCATAAGTTGATGACATCTATTAAAAAATTAGGAAAATTTAGTGATGGAATTGAACATGGTTAAGACCTAGTTCTCATTCGGTTGGATTAAAACCAATTGGTTCCTTAGTAGGAGGTAAAATAATTACCAACGAATAGTTTTTATGGGGTTGATAATAAAGCATGAAGGGATATAAATAGTAGGGAGATAACTTTTTGGGAGACTTCTTTTCAATTATATTTCATTCTCTCTTCTTCTTCATCTTCCTTGGTTGCTCTGAAGAAGAGATAACTATGAGAGCTCTGCATGGGGTGATAATCAGGAGGTTTAAGTTAGAAAAGTAGAGAATCTAGTAAACTGGTAAGGTTTTTGGTCCTTCTGTATATGTTAAATTGACAGAATGAAAGCAAGGATTTCTAGGTACCTTTGTAAGGGCTTTGCATGTTTCTTGAAAATTGAGTTTTAAGTTGAGAATACTGACTTTAACTCATAATTTTGGGTTGTCATGCTTAGTTTCCAAGAGAGTGGAAACTTTGCGTTCAGAAAAGCTAAACGGATGAGGCAAAGAAGTGTCAGGTGAGTTTCTATGCTCCATTTCTGGAATGCTGTGTGGTTGGCATGATTATACAATGATGTATGAATTCTATTGATTTTGAATGCAAAATATTCATAGAATTATTTGATATATGGTATCTGCCACGTAGTCCAATATGCATGAGATAGTTAGAAAACCATGTTTAGAAGGAGAGTATACTCCATGCTTTTATGTAAGTGAAATATATGTATTGCATGATGATAATAGTGCGGTACGACGGGAAAATTATTGACAAGATAGGTGAAGTTAGAAATTGGGAAGGAAAATTTCTGTTAGATACCGCCATATGGTATTGTTGTGTGCAAATCGTGATGTATGCATCTTTGAGCCTTGCCGAGGGGACACTACAGTTTACGAGCACTAAGGTTAAGAATGAAGAAAATGAGGAATGGGTCGAGGAATAGGGAAATGGAATTTCATTAAGATACCGTTATAAGGTATTTCTGAGTGCAAATCGTGATGTGCGAAGCTTCCAGCCTTACACTGGGGACACTTAAGTGTTCGAGCATCAATGTGGATATGAGATGGGTCGATATTGATGAATATTAGGTTCCATTGAGCTACACGCAATAGAGATCAGCAGAATCTAGGGGAAAAACTACGACGATGGTAATGTCTTATGGGGTGACACCTCAAAAGAGGTTTAATGTGCAAGATCATAGCTCGACTATGACAACCCGTGTAGTTTACCAGGACAGTAAACTCTGGATAGTCCGTCAGAAAAGTAAACACAAGAGAGTCCACCAGGACGTTAAACATGGGTTGAACAGGTGTAAGACCATAGTTCAACTATGGAAACCAATAGAGTCCACCGGGGCATTTAACGTGATATAGTCCATTGAGACATTAAACATGGGGTAGACTGCCAGGATGATAATTATGTATATGGAAAAATAGTTAGAATAATAATGCAAATGTTGGTGAGCGGGTTTTGAAGAATCTGCCAAACAAGGCAAAAGTATTAGAAAGGGAACAATTTGCCAAAATAGTAACCATTGAAGCTGGTAGAGCATAAGGGTGGTAACCTAACATGAATTAGATATGGGAAATGATGTGCCTGTAATGCCTTGTAAGGATCTGCCATTAAGAGCTGCTAAAGTGCTCAAAGAGGCTCTGTATGTTAGAGGAAAGCCTCAAAAGGTTATTGGGAGAGTTGCCCCCAATATAAGGCTCGTTGAAGCCAAGGTTATGCGAGGAGGATTAATTGTCGACACCCCGGATAGACAAGTCGATAAAGAGGAGTTAGAACCAATTTTATGAAAAGAGGTATTAGAAAGGATAAACCGAGTGATAGGTATGTATGTCAAGAATATTCCCCTTTAAGGGGGAAACCATTGAGGAAGTACCAACCAAAAGGACAGTTTCGTAGGGAACCATCACATGAAGAAATAGAAAGCCTGAAAGGTCACCCAGATAACAACCAGTCAAATACTATTTACCAAAGTGGTCCATAATAGACCGACTTGCTCCTTAAAAGCAATGTATTGCTATTAGGGCAGTTCATAAGGGAGTAACCCAAACAACATTGCAATCCGAATGTAGGGTGAAAAAAATCTATTCCACTAGAGTGGCGTAGGTTAGTAAGTTCTACAAGTTTAAAGTAAGAAAATAGAGTCTATCAAGGACTAATTGGGATTACTATGATTGCTAAGAAACACAACGAAAGGGTTATTAGAGTGGTGGGCAGGATGGCTACCCTACAAGTCTTGGGTTAAAAAGAGAATTTATAATGGCAACTGACCACCCGATTATGTGACTAAGGATTTAAAATTATGGGTAGAAAGAAAGTATGTAAGAAAGGGACAGAGTCCGCGTCTATGGCGAGACTCTTGAGAACTACATAACTTAGTGAATGGTTATATAGTCAACCAACGGATGATCGGTTAGCAACCTAGCCGCGAATAGATAAGTTCAAAAAATAAATAAGAGACTGCCATGTCTGGTTGAGAGAAAACTTCCTAAGATGATATTAACATAACCAAATGACATAGGTCAAGTATGTATGTGTACCATGGAAATTACATGCAATGTGAACCAAACATTTCTATTTCCAGTTGGTCCTCCTTAACCTTAGTGAGATAAAATTTTACTAAAATCAGAGTAAGAATAAACTAAATAAATTTTATTTCTACAGAAAATATCCTTAATATTCGTAATTTAAATAATTGAAAAATGTGTCTATAATAGAAAAGTATTTAAAATCACAAACTCCTACTAAAACTGAGTATCCTGAAATGACTTTACACCCATATAAGCAGTGTGGTCTTATAAGACATTGGGTGAAGTCCCTTAGTAAGCGATTTCGCAATCATGGAGTTTGTCCCAAGATGCTTTATAGGCACCGAACCACTCTGAAATTTCACTTTAACAATAAGGAACTTAAAGTCTATGAGCTTTCACTTTGATGTGCTCTTGTTGTTATTAGAATATAGGACTATCGATTATTATCACAATTTGCAAACTAGTGACAAAATTTTACATTAATATTCCATCAAAATCGGAGTTTGTATACCTTATGATCTCTAACTTATCAGACCTTCGATATGTGAGCATGTAACCTTTTGTTCTCTGAAGATACCTCATAACCCTATTGCCTGCTACCTAATGGTCCATATAAAGTTGCTTAAATGTCTGCCTAATATCCCAACAATGTACACAATATTCAGACATGTGCATACTTGAGCATGCATTAGACTCCCAATAACTGCTGCATAGGGAATTTTTTTTCATTTTTTGAATTTCAAGGTTACTTTTAGGGTATTGAGTAAGATTAAATTTGTCTCCTTTAGCAACAAGGGTGTCACCTGGTCTACAACCATATATGCCAAACCTTTTGATGAATTTTTTTAATTTGCAAACTATATTCTTTGGGTCTCCTGACCCAAAGTTTTCTGGTTGTAACATATAAATTGTTTCTTCAGTATCGCCATTGAAAAATACAATCTTAACATCCATCTAATTTAACTCAAGAACAAGATGACCAGCAAGCGCCATGGTTGTCCTGAAATAGTTTTTTGATGAAACTAGAGAGAAAGTCTCTATAAAATCAATATTTTTTTTTAGTATATCCTTTAGCTACAAGATACATCTTATACCTCTCCATATACCATTTGCATCCCTCTACGTTTTAAATATTCATTTACAAGCAGTTGGTTTTGCACCTTCAAGTAATAGAACAAGTTTCCAAACTTTATTGTTTTGCATAAATTTATACTCTTTTTGCATGACATCAATCCAATTTTGAGAATTAGAACTTTTCATGTCTGACGAAAGTTGATTGGATCATCTTCCATCATTCCATTGTCATCTTCATGTTCTTGGAGAAACTTAATGGCATTTTTCTAAAGGTTGTTGAGTTTATTCTTGTGGAACAATTACCTCATCTTAAATACATTGTCTTGTTAAAGTTCTAGATCTTCTTCTTGACCAATGATAGGTATGAGAACCTGAACATCATCAAATGTGATAGCAAGAACTGAGTTAGAATCCAATTCCTCATCAAAAGCAATGTTTGTAACATTATTTCTCCCTTCAAACTCAAAATCCTCAAAAAATGGTACAGTCCCCTTCTAAAAAACTATTCTAATTGTGGGATCATGAAAATTATAGCCCCTAAATCGCTAAGAATAACCAATAAAATAGCAGGTCACTGTTTTGGAGTCCAATTTCTTTTCTTGTAGCCTATAAGGCATTGCCTCAGCTAGACATCCAAATGTGAAAGTGCTTTAAACTAGGCTTTTGACCTGCCCAAAACTCATAAGGTGTTTTTGCAACTGCTTTAATAGTTATTCTATTTAGAATGTAAGCTTTTGTCTTTAGAGACATTGGCCAAATGAGCACATTCAAACTTGTCATGTTTTAACCTTTATTCCTCTTGCACACAATGAGAAATGAACTCATTTAGAGTCCATTTCTCCTTTTAACAGTTGTAACTAATTTTAAATTGGTTAAACTATGCAGGAAACGATACCAAAACTGTAAGAACAAGCAATTCCTCAAAAAGCTTGATCTTAAGTGTCTCAAGTCTTGAAGCAATATGGAACATCTCCATAATTTACTTTCTCATGTTTCCTTAACCTTTATACTTCATCGACATCAAAGAAGTCAAAAGTGATGTCATCTCAACCTTATTGTTTTGAAAAAAAAGTTTCTCAATTTTGTAAAAGAAACCCTTTCCCTGAGTAATATCTTCAGATTCTATGCCTCTAAAGGCTTTTGGAATACTGTGTTCATGATTATTAGACTCATTCTTTTTGAATGATTTCACCTCTCAAAATTCCTTTTAGCATCAGGGGTGCTTCCAGCAGTGAGGGGTGTAGGTTATTCTGTAACACCCCGTACCCGAGACCGTTGCTGGAGTCGGACACGAGGGGTTCACAGATTACATTCACTTACTTGCACAGTTCATTTTAAAAATTTCCGGGCAGTTGGCTAACTGTGTCACTGTCACCTTAAAAATTATATCTTGAGTTCTAAAACTAAAAAATCAGTTTCGTAATTTTTTCCTGAAACTAGACTCATATGTCCATCTACATATTTTTTTCTAGAATTTTTGGTCAGGCCAATTAGTACAGTTTATTAGTCAAAGTCTCCCATGTTACAGGGATCGACTACACTGACCTTTGCGCATTACGACTTGGATATCTCCCTGTACAGGGCTTCAATACTGATGCCGTTTGTTTCTATAGAAATTAGACTCAAAAAGGAATCTATGAATATATGGAATGACTCCTAATTATCTCTGGTTAATTTATCATGAATTTCCAAAGTCGGAATAGGGAATCCAGAAACCGTTCTGGCCCTGTCTCACAAAAACCTGAATATCTCTTAACATACTGTTCATATGATCGTTTCATTACTATCCTATGAAAGTAGATTCATCAAGGTTCGTTTACATAATTTATTAACTATTTAATTCCATTCCTACTATTTTTAGTGATTTTTCACATCTACATCACTGCTGCTGTCAGCATCTGCCTTTAAGGTAGACTTTACCTATTTCATAGTTTCCATGATTCAACTAGCCCTTTTAGCATAAATAGCACAAATTATGATAGTGATTAACCATTCCCATGGCCAATCCTTGTTAAGCATATCCACACCTCTCAATAACCATATCCATACCAAATGATTATAACATTATGCTCAAACATATATAAGCCATTTTCGCATGGCTATCCAAAATTATACAAATCCAAAGGGTCCATGACCCACAACAAAAAGGGTAGTCCTATACATGCCATTTCAAAGTTCAACCAAAAGTATACCAAAAGGAGCTTTGATAGTGTGGGCGACTTCGACTTCAAAATCCTGAGTCCGATAGCTGAAGAACCAAAATCTATAAAACAGAGAATCAAAGAAACAGAGTAAGCATTAAATGCTTAGTAAGTTTTGAGCAAAGAATTTAGACACAACCAAAGTATAGCATTCATGTAGCTAAACAGATAATTTCATATGCACAAATTTTCAATATCATACTTACTTCACATTACCAACCCTTATATTCATACACAAAGATCAACTTAGTCAAAGGCCGGTAGCTCATTTATCAACTGAGCGAATACTTATTTGTAAGGGCTCAACTAATTCAAAGCACATACGAAACATACCTCAATGTTGGGATGTTACAAGCGTATTAACTGAAATTTTTACAGCAAGATCGTTCATTCCCGAATCACGTACCTTCGGAATTTAACCGGATATAGCTACTCGTTCAAATGCCTTCGGGACATAGCCCGGTTATAGTAACTCGCACAAATGCCTTCAGGACTTAACCCGGATTTAGTAACTCGCACCAATACCTTCGGGCTTAGCCTGGAATTAGTAACTCGCACAAATGCCTTCGGATCTTAGTCCGGATATGGTCACTTAGCACAAAGCCTTCGGGACTTAGCCCAGATATCATTCGAATAACCATGCACATTTAACAATAAATCATGACACATTCGTATTTCATTTTCATTAGCAAAACTCAAACACAAGACACTTATCACTCTTGCAATTTCGGCTCAATAGCCACACACAAAGAGCATGATTTTGATTTGCTTAAAACATGATCTAATCAAATCATAATTTAAGCTCTATTACTCAAGAACTTACCTCGGATGTGGTCGAGCGATTTCGACAGCTATTCGATCACTTTTTCCTTTCCCTTATCCAACTGTGGTCCTCTAAGCTCTTGAGCTAATTCAAACAAATTTAACTCATTAAAGTCTCATTTTGCTAGCTTATGGCCGAATATGACAAGGAGTTTGATAGGTCATATGGCCACCTTTTAGCTCAAATACGCAATGGTCATACGCATTTTTAATCACATCAAGCAATTTAATACAATTCATTCGAACATCAAAAGAGAAGCTCAAGGTACTTAGCCCATATATACATTAGACATTAGAGTCACATATGTACGAAATCACGAATCGAATTCAACATACTAGCTAATATTTCCCCTTAGCCGAATTTTCTAAGTCAAGCTAAAGCCATCAATAGGCTACCTATGGCCGAACATACACATAACTTATGTACTTATTCATGTGGCCGAACATACATGTCTATGTTGGGGCTGATTGCAACACTTAATACATTCTACAAGTATGGTCACTTGTATTGACTAAACACCATTTTGTTTCAAGTTCAAAACTTGGCTAATACACACATATACACTAGTAAATCAAGCACTAACATTTGCACTTCACCTTACTACCATTTCTCATCCAATAACGTGAACAAAAACCATATTTCTCTTCTACTTCCTACCATGGCCGAATGCATCACAACACCATACCATTTCAATTTTTGGTCATGGTTGAACGAGGAACTTAATGTCTCACTCAAAGATGCTAAAAAGAAGATTCAAGAGTCATCAATCCACCATCACATGCATCATTACAAGCTTCACTTTTAGCATGCAAATAACATCAACACAAATCCACCTTAGCCGAATATCATCTCCATGACATAGTAAGGATTTGAACCATGGGCTAGTTAGAACTCAAGCTAACAAAAAAAACATGCATGAATCTTATGACACAACATCAAACTTACCTTAATCTAGATACAAGTATGGCCGAACCTCCTCCTAATCCTCTTCCAAACCAAACATGAAGCAAGAACTCCTTCCTTCTTCCTTAGAATTTTCGGCCAAGGATGAACCAAAGGATGAACACTTTTTTTTTTTGTTTTTCTTTCCTTCAACTCACGGCAATGGGGGGGACAATCACACACATCCTTTTTTTTTTCTCATCCTACTAACACTAATATTTTATTGCCCATGCTCTTTATTTTATTAATCCTTACATAATGCATTACCCCAACATGTTTATGACATGTTTTTAGCCATAACATCTTGTCCACCCATGCTCATGGCCGGCCACTACATATTAGGGGGGAAAATTGACATGCAAGTCCTCCCTTTTGATTACATGCACTATTAAGTCCTTGTAGATTAGCCTATCACATTTCAAAAATGTCACCCATAAGTCCTTTTGACTAAATTCACATGCAATTTACTAAATCGAAGCCTAAAACTTTCACACCTTCATAATCACATATTTTAAACAATAAATATCACATTCAAATAATTTGGTGACTCGGTTTAGCGGTCCCGAAACCGCTTTCCCACTAGGGTCACTTTAGGGCTGTCACATATTCTTCCCTTATTGCAAGGTCTATGTCTATACAGCGAAACACTCTATGTAAATGCCTTTTCCATTCCTTGAAATTGGTCTTATTAAGCATGAGTATGGAATTTATATTAGTAGATATTGTGGCAGCAAAAGATGAACTAGCTGAATATATAACAAAATAGATAAAAACAAGCTCACATGAATATTCATAAGTAAACAAAAAATTTCAAGATAGTGACTAATCCCATCTCAAGATACCAAACACAACTTTAATATCAAATCGTTGGACAATGATATTAATAGTAAGCATACTTTTGTTGTAACAATCAAACATTGACAATAAATTATGTCAAATATTAACTTCATTTCTAACATATGTGAAATTCTATCGAAAATTAGCAAAATCAATGAGAATTGAAATCACCAAAATTGAAAATTGAAAAACCAAATGCAAAATTTTTAATTATGTGTATGATCAAAACATCGAATCCAAATATCAAGTCTATAAAATTCTCAAAAATGAATAAACCCAAAAATAATAGAGAATCAATTCGTCTTCAATGATTCAATATGACGAGGCTTTAATACCACTTCTCATAGAACCGTAAAATTAAAAAACATAATAAATCAAGATCTTTTATGTAAAATCATCAAGAACAAAAATAAATGTGAAAGCATACCTAAATTCATTGATTTCTTGAAATCTTCGATCTTGTGGTTTTGATATTCCAAATTAGCACACAAGTAATTTAGTGAATGTGACTCTCTTTTCTAAAGATGGAATATTAGAGAGGTTATGTATGTGCAATTTGGGGACCATAACCCTCATATATAACTTTTGCACATTAACCCTAATTTCTAATAAGCTCATTATCAATTAAACATTAGTTACTAGAGTATCTACACATATTTGGCCCATACTGTAACCCTTCAAACCAGGTCTAGACGTTACCACCCAATCTAAGCGATTACATGGGCCATAGATATGGCAAATAAATTAGTTGAAGTGAATTCGTTCATCTTTGAAAACATGTGTTGTTATTTCTCTTAAGAAAATGAGAAGTTTAATTTCAAAAACATGAGAGAAATCCTTAGTCATTATGTGAAAAACAACTTAGTGATCTTTAAATTCAAATTTGAGAAAACGAGTTTGCAAAAATAGTTTTTCTTTAATTTTCAAACTTTATTTATTAGCAAAAAGTTCAATTTATTCAATCCATAAGAATAATCCATGCATAATGACTATGTTAAAAAGTTCATGCCACAATACCATAATTTAACATAAAAAGTCTCAAATAGCAATAAAGTCCATAAACATCCAAATCATAAATAAAAGTCTACATGTTTATTTAAAAACATTTTCAAGAGCATCACCGATGATCGCATCCAAGTCCTAACCACAAGGATTATTTGAAACACATAAGTAAAGTGGGTGAGCTTTAAAAGGCCTAGTGTGAGATCAATATAAATATATATTCACATGAATATCAAAATATAAATTTCAACATATCGATCATCATAACTTTCATAAATTTTAACACTGTTACTTATGTATGAACTTATCAATGCATATTTTAAAAATGATACACATTTTATAAAATTTCCTGTCCATCTCCACTACACACCAATATTGGGTTCTCTAGAACTCGTCCATCCAGAACAACATTTGTGGACAACCCACTACATATGCAGATATACTGCCACTGAAACACTTTATGGACAAGCCACCACTGATTTGCAGATAAACTGCCACGTACTTCCATCTTTCACAAAACCTACCTCATGCATGTGATATGACAATTTTGCTTTTTAATACATATGAATCACTTTTACACTTAGGCATGTGAACATGATCACATAAGCACATATCACTTAATAATCACTTTTAATCACTTTCACATGCTTTAACATGCTTTTCACATTAGATCATAGATTTCAATATTAACATACGCATATATAGATATCACATATTTAAATTATCAAATGTATCAAAAAAGCCATACATCACTTATCACAAGGATGAGATCTACACATACATCTTTGTCAAAGTTATAATCACATCATATATCATACGTTTCATAGAATTACTCGGTTAGAGTCAGTTACTTGGGTTCCCTTGATGAATTTTTGAACTCCTATTTGAATATTTAATGTACTCAAGATTAATTATAATTAATTTATTAATATAACAAAAGGGAACACCTCACACACAACTAATAGTATTGAACGTACACCTCTTTCGTAGATCCAATATGTCACAATCCACTATTAGTGATTTTTCTTGGACCTAAACCCGAAAGATGTATCTAAACACACAATCTGTTGTGAGTGTTATACATAATAGAAATCAATCATTTAACTCCCACCGATAAACTTACTCTTGATCTAACACTCGAATCAATACCTTTCCTCCCAACGTTAATGATTTCTAAGGTCGTTGTCGTTTGGCCCTTCAAAGAACATAGGGACAATGGTGTTAATACATGAAGGGAAAATATATAAACTTAGTACCATTCGATTTAAGAGAAAAGTAGAGAGAAAGGAATAATGCCAAAACTACTTGTGTACTTTCTCTACTCGATTAACACGACGAGATCGATGATTTGACTTGGTGAAGGAACAGAGAAGTTTAGTAATCTACAAGAATCATTTGATCGGTGAGTCTAAAATACAAAGTAAGGAATTCAAGTAGCAGAGTGGAGTAGGTTTGGTCACTAGAGGAGATGGTAAAGATATAAAAAAGAAGAAAAAGAAAACGCAACCACTGACGGAGACGGCGATAGTGACGGTGGTGCGACGACTAGAGGAGTGATGGTTCGATGAAAGGTGTAGGAGAAATAAATAATAAAGATTTTGCATAAGAAGTGGTGGAAAATGAGATGAAAGGAGAAGTGAGATAGAGGAGAAAAGAGACTCGCGGTGGTGGTCACGGCGACAATAGGCGATGACGGGGAAAAGAACGAGAAGGAGGAAGATGAGCTATGGTGGATAAGAGGTACGGTGTTTGGTTGTGATAAGGGCGGTCATGGTGGAGGAAGGAAGCAAAAATGAAAAATAAAAAGGGGATGCACAGCAAAAGGGAGAAAAATGGATGAGAAAAGAGAGAATATGGAGGTGAGGGAGGAGGGGATGACAAAGAGAGGTAGGGAGTGAGAGGAATGGGTGGTCAACCTAGCCTTGGTTCAATGAACCAATTCTATGGCAATGGGAAGAAGAAATGGCAAGAGAGGGAGACATGGAGTGAAAAGGGGATCATGTTACCTCAACTTATGGTAAGTTTGTCTCCTAAAGAGGGAAAGGAATCCTCCTAAACAAGGTAGCTATGGGGTGGACGACAAGCTCATTATGCATATGGGAAATGTTTGGAAAAAATTAAATAAAAAGGATGTGAACAAAAAAGATTTAAACTTAGGACCTCAAGGATAGCTAAGGAGCATTAAACCACTAGACCACTTCACTTTTTTTTTTACACTAGTAAAGTAAAAATGTGGGATGTGACAACTCTACCCTTCTTAAAAACAATTTCGTCCACGAAATTTACCCGATGGGAAAGGTGAGGATATTGTTGCTGCATTAAATATTCTGGCTTCCCAGTGGCCTCATTAGAACCGTGATTCCTCCTCAAAAATTTTATGACTTGAATTTGTTTCCTTTGTAAAAAGTTGACCTTGCGATCAAGAATCTTTACCAGTTTCTATCAACCGGACCGGAACTATATGAGAAGGGTCAGATCGGAATTGTCTCAATATGGACATTTGAAAAACGTCGTGAATACGATCTAACTCTAGATGTAACTATAGCTGATATGCCATTGGTCCAAATCTCTTAACGATGCGTTAGGGTCCAAACCACAACACTTTCTTACAAGGGGAAATCTTAAGAAATACTTGATTAGCAACACTTAACTCTATATCCTTTATCTTCAAGTAAGAATAAGACTTTTATCAATCCGGTGTCGCTCTTAAATGATCCCAAATAATCTTCACAGTATTCTCCGTCTCTTACAATAAATCCAGTCTTAGCACTTTCTTCTCCCCCAATTCAGTCCAACACAGAGGTGTCATACACTTGCATCCATAGAGAGCTTCATAAAGAGGAATTTGTATGCTTGACTAGAAATTATTATTATATGTAAATTCAAAAAGCAGTAGATGTTCTTCTCAATTGCCTCAAAAATCGATCACACAACCTCTCAACGTATCCTAAAGAATTTGGATAACCCTCTCAGACTACCTATTAGACTGTGGATGAAAAGCTATATTGAAGTTCAACCTTGTACCAAGAGCCTCATGCAGTTTCTTCCAAGATCAAGGCGTGAAACGAGGATCCCGATTAGAAGTGATAGAAATCGGTACCCCATGAAGTATCACAATCTTGGAGATATACAATTTCACTAACTTCGGTAATGAGTAGTCGATATGCACTGGAAGAAAATGGGCGGACTTAGTCAACTAGTCAACAATCACTCAGTTGGAATCTCTCTCAGAAGGCGTCAAATGTAGCCACTAACAAAGTCCATAATGACGCACTTCCATTTCCACTGAGGAAACTGAATAGGTTGGAGCAAACCAAAAGGAAATTGGTGCTTGGCCTTGACTTGTTGGCACGTCATGCATCTTACCACAAAATCAGTCACATCACACTTAAGTCCCAGTCACCAATACTACTCACGGTGATCCCGATACATTTTACTTCCTTCTGGATGCATAACATAAGGACTTCTTTGCGTTTCTCTTAGAATGATCTGCCATAACTCTAAAATTGAAGGTACACAATATCTCCCACGACAGCACAAAACTCCATTAGGATTAAATGTAAAATCTGAAGTCTTAACCTCCTTAATAAGTTTCACATGAGATGCTAAAAATGTATTTGATAACTATTTCAACTTGATCTTCTCCAACAGAGTAAGTCACATTTGTAACTTTGTAAGTAAGCCTCCATTCTCAACCAAACTCAGTTTGGCAAACATTGCTTTTAAATTTTTCATTGCTTTTCTACTCAATGCATTGGCCACGAAATTATCTTTGCCCAAATGTTATTCAATAGTGCAATTGTAGTCCTTAAGTAGCTTTATCCAACACCTCTATATCAAGTTTAAGTCCTTCTAAGTGAGGAGATACTTAAAAATCTTATGATTTTTATATATGACACACTTCTCCCTATAAAGATAGTGCCTCCAGATCTTAAGAGCAAAAACTACTGTAGTCAATTCAAGGTCACGTGTTAGATAGTTACACTCATGCGATTTGAGCTGCCTTGATGTGTAAGCTACTACTTTTCCATCCTGCATCAACACACATCCATGGCCTGTTTGAGAAGCATCACTGCAAACCAAATAATCCTCACCAGACTCGGGTTGAATCAATACAATTGTATGTGTTAATATTTCCTTGAGTTTCTCGAAACTAGCATGCTATTCATCAGTCCATTTAAATGGTGCACTCTTTCTCAATAGCTTCATCATCGGTGCTCCAATCAATGAAAATCCCTCAACAAACCTCCAATAATATCTAGTAAGTCCAAGAAAACTTTCGAATCTCGCTACGATTTTGTAACAGACTAATTTTGGGGTTAGTTAGAACAGTGGTTACGAAACCACTATTCTAAAGCCATAGAAATTATTTTAATACTATTTTATGTCTGATGACATGATTACAAAGGTGCATGAAAAATTTGGTAAATTAATTTAAGCATTCGAGAGCTTAATCGCGAAAAAGGACTAAATTGTATAAAGTGCAAAAGTCCTATTTTAATAGTTAAGGGTGTCAAATTGCTAGAGAACCAAAATTATGGGTTTTTAAAGGGTAAATAGACCCTAAAAAGAGTGCTTGGCCGACCATGGGGGCAAGAATGGTCAAAAAGTCAAATTAGGTGGGTTTTGGTAGCTTATTTGACTAAAATAGAGATAAAATAAAAGAAAGATGATATCATCCCTTTTCACCATTTCTTCTCCACCAAAAATTCAGCCATTGTTGGGGTTTGAAAGCTTGAAAATTTTAGCAACTTGTAACTCTCTCAAGTAAGTGATGTTGATGGTCTTTCTTGATGATTTTTGTATTTTTAGAACCCTTGTTGCATGAGTTTTCAAATGAGAGGACTATTTTGTAAAATGGTTGAAAGTATAGGGTTTTACCATAAGAGTGTTCATGTTATTTTTTGAAATTTTATGGAAGAAAATGAATCATGGTCCTGAAATAAACAACTTTTGTGAAGTAGTTTTCATGGAAACCCTGACTAAGGACCATTTTGCATAAGTTGTAAAATAGTTGATAAATGTGTGAAATAATGAGAATTTTGGGTTGCTCCTAGTATAAAAAGTATTCGGTTAGGCTTGACTAATGAGAAAATGTGATAAAAATTGATTTTCAAACCCAGGGGTAAAATGGTCATTTTGTGATTTTTTGAGTATCTAGATTAATATGCTGATGAAATGAATGAATTTCTATCATTTTAGATTAAGAATTACCAAATTCGGGCCTAGACCAGGGAAAAGCAATGTTAGTGGACTAAGCCGAAATAGTCGCCATAGTGTTAGTGGACTAAGCCGAAATAGTCGCCATATTTTGAACACCGAGGTAAGTTGTATGTAAATAATACACCTATTTGTTATTATATGGGTTTGAATTGATATAGCATAAATTTCTTGTTTGTGGAAATGAAAATACATGATGATAATTGAGATAATAGAACTCCCAGGTGAACCTTAGGAACAAATCGGATATTCATGCCATGACATTTGGGTCATTTGTGTGTTAGTGTAAGACCATGTCTGGGACATGGCATCGGCATTGAGATGAGAGCTAGTGCAAGACATGTCTGGGATATGCATCATCTATGAGATGTGTTAGTGTAAGACCATGTATGGGACACGGCATCAGTATGAATATGTGAGAGCTAGTGTAAGACCATGTCTGGGACATGGTGCCGGCCTCGATTTTGATAGTCAGTATAAGACCATGTCTGGGACATGGCATCGACTTGATAGATGAGCCAGTGTAAGACCATGTCTGAGACATGGCATCGACATTATACCCTATGTTTGAGGCTTAGTGAATATCCGATAGCATTCTAAATGGTTCAATAGTGAGAGTGGCAGTTTAAGTTAAACGAGAAGACTATAACCATGTTGTGAGTGGTACAGGTACCTATTTGAAATGTATGAGATGTGAGCTCAATATATGTTATATGAATTGTATTGGATAGTGATGAGTAAGTTGTGCTTATGCCTAATTTTGTATTATGAACATGATGATGAATGGTAAAGTTATTGTTATATTTATTTGCATGCAACTTACTAAGCTTTATGCTTACTCCCTCTCCTTTCCATTTTCTTATAGTACCGCCTAATTAGCTCGAGGATCATCAGACGTCGGAGGCATCATCACACCATCAACCAAAGCACTTGGTATAGATAGATCTTTTATTTTGATTATGGCATGTATAGGATCCTGACTTTTGAGTTTTGTGTCATTGTTAATTGGCCAAACGTGCTGGCTTACTTTAGCATTTGATTCATTTTGTATAAGGCCATGGAAAATGGCTAATTTTGAAAGTCATTATATGAATGCAAGCTAGTCTTTCATGAATGCGAAATTGTTGGCATGGTCGAATATATGTAATGTATATAGGTCTTAGCTATGGTTGTTTGGTTGAGAAATCATATTAAGTTAAACTTTGATATGTTGGTTGATGTTAGATTGTGTTTTAGAGTGGCAAAGGGCTTGGTAGATAACCTTATATTGTCCATACGGGTAGACACACGGGCGTGTGTCTAGGCCGTGTGTGACACACGGTCAGCCACATGGGCGTGTTGTTCAGCCATATATCCCCTGCACGTAAAATTTTCAAGTCAGAATGCATGGTAGTAAACACACGGACAGAGACACGAGACACGACCTCATGTCTCAACCGTGTGGAGGACACGGCCTCTGGCCACGGGTGTGTGCCTCTGCCCCTTATTGGATGCTGACGTCAGAAATAGAATGTCAAGGTTTTTAGACATGGGCTAGGACACAGACGTGTCACGGCTGTGTGAGGGACACGGGCCATAAACACGGGCATGTGTCAGGCCATGTGGAAACCCTTGTAGGTTCGAATTTAGTATTTAATTCACACAGGCATGGGACACGGGCGTGTCCCTAGACGCTTAGGCCGGCCATCAGCATGGACATGTTATAATGACCACACGAGCGTGTTGCCCTTCCACATGGGCGTGTGCCCTGTTTCAAGAGTTATTTTTATTTAGTCGGTTTAAGGATTTGAGTTGGTTCCAAATGGTTTCCAATGAAAGTTTGAGGCCTCATAGGCCCACATTAAAGGGTTTAAAGAAATTTAGAAGGAGCTTTACATTTGATTAAGTCTTGGTGACTCGAAAACTATTGTATGCATGTGATAAAGCATGATAATGTCTGATCGCGTGATTCGTAACAAGTAATAAATATTTATAATGAAGATCAAACCTAAACTAACTATTATCACGATGAAAAGGCAAGCACACCTATCGAACAATAGTATAGTAATGGCAAGACTGGGATATCATACCCAAGGGAACCAAAAGTACTAGTAATAACTATCTTTTTATTATTTAACCTAGAAATAAAGAGGGGTTGTTTATTAAACTAATTAACTAAACTAGTGAACTAATTAAACTGAAGTAAAGAGAAAATTTGGAAAATGACTTGAAGAAAAGTAATTGATAAAGACGACACCCAAGGAGGAATCCACCTAGATTTCACTTGTTATCTGACTCTGAACCAGACGATTTATTCACTTGACTTGATCCTTGAGACTCCCTAACCTATATTATTATCTCTTTCGAGACTAATAACACCTAACCCTCAGTTGAATTAATCGAAATTTCTTTCTTAATTAAAACCACTAGAGAAGCAGTAAATTGATCTATGGACTACCATATTAGGTTTCACCCTAATCAAACAAAATCTCGTAACCCTATTTCTAGACGTTCGATCAACTCCGCTTAATTATTCCAAATCTACTCTTAGACAGGGGATTTTGCTCCTCTGCATAAGCACATCAAATCATGAATTAATACCCGGAATATTAACTCAAGCATTAAGTACACATAATTAAGAACAAATCAAGTATTTATCATACAGTTCAGATAATAATAACAAGATCCATCATAGGTTTCAACCCTCTTAGGTATCTAAGGGGTTTAGTTCATAATAAAATAAGAGTACATCTCAAAAGTGTGAAAATAACAAAACATAAAGAAAACTCCAAAACCCCTGAAGGAATTCTGAGAGAGATCTTCAGTCTTGGAGTAGCTCCGGCTTTTGGGATGGATCGTCTGGCTTCCTTCAAGTAATTCCCGGCGTATGGTTCTGTATTCCAGAAAAGTTCTAGAGGAGAGCCCCCTTTCTAAGTCATACTTAGGGTGTTTATATAGGCTTTGGATTGGTTTTATTCTTCCCTAAGTATCATTTTCTGTGTAAAATACAACTCTTTGAAAAAGGGACACACCCGTGTGCCACGGCCGTGTGACGTGGTTGCCAGGCCGTGTTCGATCCGTTAAATTGTACACGGCTGTATGGGTTAATGGTCAGGCCGTGTGAATCGTGAAAGCCTTGGTCGACACCCTCGAAAGACACGAGCGTGTGAGCAGCCCGTGTGGCAAGGCTTAGGCCGTGTCATCTTCTCGATTTGGCCCGTTTTGTCCCTTTTTGGCTCCTTTTGACTCTTGGTGCTCTCCTGAGGATTAAGAGCACCAAAATCCATAAATCTAGTAATAAACATCCATAAATATGCTAAGTATTTGGGGTAAAAACATGTATAATTTGGCGTTTATCAATGCCTCGTGCCCAGTCCCGGCCTCGGACTCAGGTAAGGGGTGTTACACATTTTTAGGCTGCTTCCAATCTAGAATAGCCTCGATCTTCTTGGGGTCTATACAGATACTTTCAACATATACCACATGTCTCAAAAAAATCACTTCTCGAACCCAAAACTCAAACTTACTTAGCTTCGCATATAACTTTTTCTCACGTAATGTTTGAAGGACTAATGTCACATCCTAAAAATCGGGTTAGTAGAAATTGGGTTTGTAACAGCCCGGTTTAGACCCTAGTTAGAATAGTGGTTTTGGGACCACAAACCTGAGTCAAAAAAATATTTTAATATTATTTTCCGTACTTATTATACGTGAATTGATATCGGTGAAAATTTCGTATGAAAATTTTATCATTTGTGTGCTTAATTTGATAAAAGGACCTAATCACACAAAATGTAAAAGTTGCTTGCCATATGTTAAAAGTGCTTAATTGATATGTCTCTTTAAATGGGAGGTCCTTATGTTGAAATTAGGCCACTATTATGGTTAATGGACATTAATGGCCTTAATATATGTGATTTTATAATGTATTAAATAAGTTTAATATGGTAAATGATGTATTAATTAATAATTAAATAAAAGCACGAAATTAGGCCATTTTCATTCATCCTTGCAGAAAATAAAAAACAAAAAGAAAGAACAAGAGCTTTTAGGGTTCGGCTAAGAGATCTGGTGATTAAGGTATGTGTTTTGCTTTGTTTTTGATGATTTTTACGTTTTTGTGATTGTTGCTCTATATACTATCAAGCCCACGTTTGAATTTTGGAAATTGTTGATGATTTTGAGTTGAGCCATTGATGAAACTATGAGTTTTATGAAGTTTAATGATAGTATATGGAAGCCTAAAGTTGGGTTAATATGTTTTGTCTTTGAAATTTTGATGAATTTGAGTAATTTGGGCTAAATTGTGAAAATAAGATTTTGAGGGACTAAAATATGAAATAAATGAAATGTGTGGGCTTGTATGAGCTAAGTGAATATTCGGCCTAACATATGTAAAAGGGAATTTTGTGTATTTTGTGATTTTGTGAATTAGGTACTAAATTGTCAAAATGTGAAAATGTGAGGGTTAATTTGTAAAATGCCCTAAATATGTATATATGGATTGATTTGAATGAATTTTGATTGAATAAGTCAAATTTGAATTTATATAGATCAAGAACAAAAGAAAACTGAATTAGATTGGGGGAAGTCGAAAGTCGTTGAGTGGTCGACTCCGCTCGTTCAAATCTGTTCAAGGTAAGTCAATATACAAATAAACGTGTTTGAGTTGTTTTATTTATGTTTATATGACATTGAATTGTGATGAATTGTAACACCCCTCACCCCTACCCGACGTCGGGATAGGGTTCGAGGCATTACCAGGACTTTACATTTTGAAACGTAGCAAATTGAGTCACCGAGTTTTACTCAAATTTAAAGGCTTTTCATCCATGAACAACTCGTCCCTTATATAGGCCTTCGTGGCCTATAACATACCGAGAGGCAGTGCGGGACAAATTCAGGTACGTTCGATAAACCTTGGGCTCCTTAGGAAATTTTTCCTTATCATAAAGTGTCACACGCCCGTGTAAGTGGGCCGTGTGGACTCACACGCCCGTGTGACTTGGGGCACGGGCATGCCCTTCAGCCGTGGGCAACACTGACTTATCAACACGTCCACGACACACACCCGTGCTGCCTGCCCATGGATGACACTGTCTTTTTAACATTGCCATAGTGCACGCCTGTATGGCCTACCCGTGTACAACTTTGAGCTAAAATTTTAAGTGTAGGGGACACATGGCCATAGCACACGCCCATGAGAGGGAACCGTGTGTCACACACGGCCTAGAAGCACACCCGTGTGTCTAACCATGTGGACTCTAATAGGCTATTTTCCAAGCCTTTAGTCACCCGTTTCTACTACTTGAAATTCAAAGTAAAACACAATTATACACTTGTAAATAATCTTGATTAAACTAGATGTATGAAAACCTCATGCCATTGGTTTCATACATGATAGGTTATTTCCCACTTAGTATTTATGGGTTCCCATGTCACTTTAATTCATCCGAAATTGACTCGTTCACGTGACTCATTGCCAATTGGTAACGACCCATCACTTGTAAATAAAACCATGCATAAATTCGTAGGTCATAGCCTACTTCAATTAAGCCAATTTTCATGGCCAAATACAAAGAGATAAACATATTCTTACATGCCTTCATTTGGCAAACCAAATAGCATATATAACAAAATATTCAAAAATACTATACATGTCATTGAACAAAACAAACAAAGTCTTTATACCAAAGCTTGTCTAGTTGGTAGTGTGTTCACTCTCTAATCGTCTTCCAGTCCTTATGAGTCCTCGAGCTCTGTGAGACGGGGAAAAGAGAGGATAAGCATGTAAATGCTTAGTAAGATCGAATATCAGGAAAGTAAACTTACCAAGTGTTTAACATGCATCCATGATAGATAAGGAAACCAACAATTATTAAATGGTTCCTTATTACATGCACTCAATCAATAAGTTAGTAGCATAATCAAACATCATATAATTTAACTAGATGAGCTCATCATTCAACCTCTGATTTACACAAACATCTCATGTTAATCTCGTTGAGTTTCTAGGAAATCTCGATGGAATACCCATTATCCGTCAATTCTTACGAATGATAACCTCACATCTCATGGCAAGATTACCAGTCCTGGCTAAATCCCCCATATTATGAACTCATAAGGTGATTTCGACATTACCAGTCCAGGCTAAATCCCTTATAACGACAAACACCATTAATGAGCTCGGATCTGAATTACCAATCTAGGCTTGATCATTCAAAGGAACACCCGTCTAGGCTAGATCCTTTCTATGCTTGAGATCACGGATTACCCGTCCGGGCTAAATCCTTACTGCAACACATGTAGGATCTCTTTACACATATCAATGAGGGTTTATCCATTGAATTCCCCTTGTCAACCTCATCCGAGACATTTTTTACATGTTACCATCAAATATGCATTTCTATGATATTTCATGCTAATAATAAATGCAATCATCATGCATTCATAAATCATTCAATTATGCATATTGGGGTTTACTTTAAGTTCTTTGAACTTACCTGGTATTCTTTTCGGAGTTGCGTTTCGGTTATTCCGAAACCTTGCGTTTACCTCGATCGACCTCCTAAATTTGTTCCCCGAGGTCTATAACAACAAAATTTAACTCATTAATACCCTACATTATACATTTCACGTTTAATATCTACCCCGGTCCAAATGACCATTTTGCCCCCGACCTTTCACATTTTTACGATTTAGTCCCTAGGCTCGTATAATGAAACACATGCACTTTCTATCTTACCCAAGCCTAGCCGAACACTTTTCCTTCTTATGGTAGCCCACATTTTCCATTATTTTCTCATTTCTACCACACATTACATCTTTTGCAAAATAGTCCCTATAAGGGGTTTTTCATGAAAATCAACTAGGAAAAGATGTTTAATACACATTAATCTTTCATATTCCTCCATAATCCAACAAAATACAAGCAACTCATGCATGGGTAAATTTTTAAACATGAACCCTAGCATGAAATACGGGTAGAAATGGAGAGAGCAAGCTACCGGGATTTGAAAAATACAAAGAGCATGAAAAACGGGGCTTGGGAGCACTTACTATTGAGGTTGGAAAGCTTGAAAACCCTAGCTATGGAAACCATTTAAGTTTCAGCCGGAAAAGGAAGAGAATGGGCTGATTTTGGTTCATTTTTCCCATTTTATTTCATTAAAATACCAAATGACCAAAATGCTTCCATCCATGCAAGCCCATTTTTGTCCAAAAACTTAGAATTTGGGAAAATTGCTCTCCAATACCTTTTAATTCATAACCCAAAGAAATTTCATACAAATTGTTTCTAGAATTCAAGTTTTTTAATTCATTCAATTTAGTCCCTAATTTCCAATTGAACACCTTACTCAAAGAATTTCTTCATGAAACTTTAACACATGCATATACTTATATTCTAGGCCTCATAATAATCATAAATTAATTATTTTGATGTTAGATTTGTGGTCCCAAAACCACCATTCTGACTAGGCCCTATTTTAGGATGTTACATGAATGACTATATGAGAGCTCAATATGTGATATCCGAGAAAGTTCTGATAATGTAATGACATCCAGAAAGCCCTATACAAACCATAGGAATAGTTAGCATACATATGTCATGACATAGGATCCGATATGTGTTTTCGAATAAGACCACGTTTGGGACGTTGGCATCAATTTATGAATTACATGTAAGACCATGTCTGGGACATCGACATCGTATTTGATTTTGTGTAAAACCCTGTCTAGGATCGTGGCATCAATATTTGATTACATGTAAGACCACGTCTGGGACGTTGGCATTGTATGAGCTTTCCGAGCTATCCAAGTATCCTTATTGATTCCAAACGGTTCAACAAGCATTCCTAGAAACGAGTAACTATGTGGTTGTGTATCAACTCAGTATGAAATATGTATGAGCTATATGAGATTTATAGATATGTGGTTATGCATTGCCATGATCTATATGATTGAATTGAATTTAAATTATATTATCTGATAAGTTTATTTGTATATGGCTTACTAAGCTTTTGAAAGCTTACTTTGTATGTGTTTTCAACTGTTTTATAGATATCGAAGCTACCGGGAGCTCGGGGATCATCAAGGATCATCACCACACTATCAAACTCTATTTTGGTACCTTTTGAAAATGTATATATTGAAGTATGGCATGTATAGGTTAGAAGTTTGTGAATATGTTTTGTGAAGTGTATATTTAGCCATGTGATATGGCTTGATTATAGTTGAACTTATGGTTTAATTTTGGTTTATGATGTGTGATACAAAAATGGAAAATTTTGATGTATATGTTTGGCCGAATGAAATGATCTATTTGGTAAGTTGGTAATGTGATTTAGTTGAGGAAATGTTATGATTTTGGTATAGAATGAAAGAATTGAAATGAGGTTATAAAACAAATATTTAGATATGATTTTGTCTTATGATTTGGCATAATTTGGTATGGTTATTAAGCATGAGATTGGTTGATAATGATATGGTATGATTGTTGTATGTTTTGGTTATGAATTGGTTGAAGACTTGATATGTAATTGATGCCTATTTGTTAATTGTAGGAGGACCCTTAAGGGGTGGCATTATGGCATTGCAAATGACCTATTTTTCCCACACGGGTGTGTGTCACTGCCGTGTTGCTCGAAGGCCATTTGGAAATGAGACTTGGGCAGACCACACGGTCGCACACCCAGACCATGTGGCCAAGTCAGTTTCGAGCACGAGCTAGACACACGGGCATGTGATTGGCCGTCTGACCCAAGTCAGTAGGCTCCCTAATTTTCACACAGCCTGGTACACGGGCATGTCTTGTGGCCGTGTGGACAAGTCAGTATGTATGCTCTGTTTTGCCCCGACCTAGACACACAGGTGTGTCTAATGCCGTGTGAGGCACACGGCCTGCTCACATAGGTGTGTTACCTTTGTAACTTTGAAAAATGTTTATGTTTCAAAAAAGAATTTATGCTTTAGGTTTAGTCTCGACCCCTTTCTAAAGCATGTTTAAGGTCTCATAGACTTATGTAAGGGACTCTGTATTGATGTTTGACTATGATGCTATGATGATTGTGAAATGGATGTTAAATGTTCTGATTTGTTTGGTAATGCCTTTAACCCTAATCCAACGACGGATACAGGTTAGGGGTGTTACAGGGTTAATGAACCGAGAGTGGTTACAACTGAATTTTTATTAAGATAGTCTTTTGCACATTTGATAATAAAAAAAATCAGTTATAGTGATTGAGTAGTGGTGGAATTGTCGTTGATGATTTGAGTTCGAATCTATTTGCCCTCGTTACTTTCTATTTGGTGAAAATTTGTTTCAAACCCTTAACAAATGTCATCCCATATTTTTATTTTTATTTGCGCAAGTTTGAGATCAAGGAAGTGAGTAGTCTAGTGGTTTATTAACTCTTTAGCTATCCTAATGGTCCAAGGTTCAATTTTTAATGTTCACACTCTTCTATTTAATTTTTTTTTACAATTTCTCCATGTGATTTAAGTGCTTTCCGCCTCCCCTTTTTCACCATAAATAGGAGGATTCCTTTCCTCCAAATTAGGTCAAACTTACCTTAAGCTGAGGGTGCATGATCCCCCTTTTTACTCGATGTCCCCCTCCATTTCCATAATCTCATCTCTTACCTTGTTGCATGTTGAACCTGGCCATGGTTGACCAAGCCCTCCTCCCATGCATTGCCATTCATACCCCTTCTCCCTCTCACTTTCTTTTAGTTTTCATTTTCTTTTCTCACCATTTTCTCTTCTTTTTGTAAACAACCATCGCCATCCTCTTAATTTTTTTATTCCTCCACCGTGGCCCAAAATTTCTTCCACCAATCACCACCTCTCGTGGCCTCCACTCCTTCACTCTTTTCATCTCCCTTTTTCCATCGCCACCGTGAGCGCTGCAGTGGTCGATGCCGTGTGCCACCGCAAGTCCTCTTTCTTCTCTATTTTTTATTTAATTTTCTTTCTCCTATTCCTTTCTTTCATTTTTAGCCAAACATTATAACTCCTCCATCATTGAATCGCTGTGTCCTACCCAGTGTAACTCACTGACTTAGGTCACATGGCCAGACCATACGCCCGTTTGTTAGGTCGTGTACTATTCGAAATGGCCTCACACGCTCATGTGTCAGGTCGTGTGCTAAGCCATGGGAAAATTGGAGGGTATACTGACTTGTGCCACACGGCCAAGCCACATACCCATGTGCTAGGCCATGTGAAGCTACTAACTTGAATTCTACAGAAGTATCAGAGGACACACGACCGTGTGTCACACATGGTTGAGACACACGCCCGTGTCTCTGCCCGTGTGGGCAAAAATAGGTCATTTTCCAAGCCATATTTTTTCACCCAATGTGGTACCAACCTAAGCTCAACAATGTACATACAACCATGACATAAATAGACATTCAAAACCAACCAATATCATGTTTATAACATGTAATATCCACACATACATCATGATAACCATCAACACATTCATTGACCCCTTTAAAACATAACAATCACACTTCCAAAAAAAACCTAAATGGTCAAACTCATACGTGAGACATTGTGCCTAACTTATCACGCATGCCACATCTCAATTTCAACCATTTGGTACCTTAAATATCAATTCACAAAACAAGGCATTCACATATCAATTATACACCACATATCATAAGGCCATTTACACCTATTTACATATAAAAACATATACCATTTTCAAGCCAAATCAATTGGCTAAATAGCCAAAATACTTATACATGCCATTTAACCAAAATATAAAGTCCCAAGTACCAAAATAAGTGTTCAATAGTGTAACGCAATCTCCGAAAACGTCCAAACCAAGCGAGCTTTCGAAGCAATAAAAAAACACAAAAAATAAACAGAGTAAGCAATTAATCTTAGTAAGTTCGTAAAACATAGAATTAAACTTTCATATAACCATAAATTTAGGTAAGTAACTTAATTTAATTTGGCCAAATCCTATCACATAAACATTCACAAGTCAGACATGTATACATATAAAAAATCGAGAATCATGTATGAATTCAACAATTATTAACATTCCATGTACATGTAACATTTATACCGTATATCCATATATCATATATATATAAACCATCTCTAGTAACTACATGTAATAGTTCGTATTGAACTTGTATAATCTCGTAATAACTCTATGCCCGTTGAACCACTTAGAATCTTGTTAGATACGCGGGTAGTACACACGAGGTCTACTGAACTATAATCTATCAATTCTTGTACATGTAGGCTCATACGAGCAATAAACGGTAAGCTTCTCCGAGCCGAATATCGGTAAGCTCATACGAGCTATGGTGAGTCCGCAACATATGCAATACCTCAACCAAAACGGTAAGCTTAATGACATGTCATTTGTATCCTACGAATTTCTAAGGTTCAAACGGGGCTTGGTATTCTTCGTATATCATCGGTTATGTGCTCGATAATTATACATAATAATTAAACTATTCACATACATATATTTCAATTAAAACATATAAATACGCAATTTATCTACACGAACTTACCTCAAACTCATTTAATCATTATTCTAATCAATTCAATCCAAATTTCATGTTATAATAAAATTACCATTTTTCCCCTAAACATTTGACTTCTTTACAATTTAGTCCCTAGGCTCGTAAAATGAAATTTATGCAATTTCATCCCTAACTAAGCCTAGCTGAATTTACTATATGCATATAGCAGCCCACACACTCCACAAATTCACACATTTAACACACAATTTTCACATTTCACAATTTAACCCATAATTGGTAATTTCATTAAAATTCCTTCAACAAAAGTTGTTTATTTAACAACAAAGATTTTTTCTTCCATTAAAATTCAAAACCTAACATATTTATCAATGGTAAAACCCCAAGCCTTCAACCATTTTGCAAATTAGTCCCCGGGCTAGCTAGGTTAAGCTACAACGATCCCGGAAACATAAAAATCATTAAAAATGAGACAAAAACGCACCTACATGCAAGGATGATCTTGGCCGAATCTTTGAAGGTCTTCAATGGTGTTTTCTTTGCTAAAATTTTTAGCTCATGCATGTGTGAAGATAATAACTAATTTGTTTTATTTTATTTTTATTTTTAATTGGCTAATTACCTAATTCTCCTTACCTAACTTTAGAAATCTCATAAATACCATGTCATGCACATCCACTAACTCATTTAATGGTCTAATTACCAAATAAGGACCTCCATTTAAATTTCTATAGCTATTTAAGACATATATCTATTAGAATACGACTTTCACACTTTACTCAATTTAGTCCTTTTTTACAAATTGAGCATACAAACTGTAAAATTTCTTAACAAAGTTTTTATACTATTATATTATCATACTGTAGATATTAAAATAATATTAAAATAATTTTTTTTACTTCGAATTTGTGGTCCCGAAACCACTATTCTGATTTCACTCAAAACGGGTCGTTACATGTATGGTTCATATGTTATATTTGATAATTTAAAAAAGTGCGATTTACGTCTATATATGTATGAAAAATCAAGATCTATGATATATTGTGAAAAGCATGTTAAACATGTTAAAATTTATTATTATGTGATTGGTGATTTTGAGGGCATGTTAACATGCATAAGTGTATAAGTGATCTCTATGTGTTATTAGCGAAAATTGTCATATCACATGCATGGGGCATGGGGTGGGATTTTGTGAAAGGCGGAAGCAGTGGTAGTACATTTTCAATTCAGTGGTGGTTTGTACAGATCAGTGTTATCAATGGCAATTTATCTGCAAATCAGTGGCAATATATCTGCAAATCAGTGGTGGCTTGTCCACAAACGGTGTTTTGGATGGACGAGTTCTGGGGAACTTGATATTGGTGTATTGCGGAGATGGGTGGGAAATTTTATAAAATGTGAATCGTTTTTAAAGTATGCATCGACATGTTCATGCATAAGTATCAGTATTAGAACTTGTGATTATCATGATGATTGATATGATGAGATTGCTATTTTGATATGTATGTGATTATATTTGTGTTGATCTTACACTAGGCTTTTAAAGCTCACCCCTTTTTAATTCTGACTTTTTAAATAATAATCGAGGTTAGGATGGGCTCGGTTTATGAAGGTGCTCTCATTTATTTTCAGAAAAATATATTTTTTTGGTATTCGATATTTTGGGGTGTGTTTTTATTATTATGGACTTTTGCTTGGGATTTTATTTTGGACTTTGGACTATTTTGATTTTGGATTTTTCTGCATGATTTAGGTTTTAAAATAATCATCTAAAAGATTGTAAAATTGACAATTTATGATGGATTTTCCATAACTAAGTTAAACAAGGCCCAACAAGGGTGTTTTAAAAAGTCAATACTTTGTTTTCAAAACTCAACACTATCTTCTCACAAAATTGATATTTTATGAAATATATATTAACTCTATGTTTTGAAAATGACAGACAAGTTTTAGATATGCAAATTATCCACTATGATGTTTTAATTGAAGTATGACACTTTCTAAAAAAATCAAAACTTGAGTTTTCTAAAAATAAACAATTTCAAGCAAATTTGGTTTTCTCAACAAGGACGTTTTTAACAACAATGATTTTTAAGAGAAAATAGCTAAATGATTTTTTGCGCCATCAATATGGCCAATGTGATCTTCGAGATTCGGTCATAACGTTTAGGCCGGGTTTAGGGGGTTATAAGTAATCTTAAATGCTCCTCATGCTCCAACTCAGACTTAGAGTATATTAGAATGTCATTAATGAAGACTACTACAAACTGATTGAGATAAGGGTAAAAGACTCTATTCATGAAGTCCATGAAAGCGGTGAGAGCATTTGTAAGTTTGAAGGGCATCTCTAAAATTCGTAGTGCCCATATCGAGTCTTGAAAGCAGTTTTAGGTATATCAGCCTCTCTCACCTACAATTGATAGTAACCTTACCTCAGATCAATCTTGAAGAAAATTGTGACACCCCTAAATTGATCAAAAAGGTTGTCAATCCTCAACAAAGGGTACTTATTCTTCACTGTCAATTTATTCAACTATCGATAATTAATACAAAGCCTTATCAACCCATCCTTCTTCTTCACAAATAGCACCCGAGCTCCCCATGGTGATACACTTAGCCTTACGAAGCCATGATCAAGCAACGCTTGCAACTGCACTTTGGTTTTTTTAAGCTCCTTAGGTGCCATGTGATAATGTGCAATGGACATCAATGCTGTCCCACACAACAATTCAATTCTGAACTCGACCTCAGATTCCAGAGGTAAACTGGGAAACTCTTTTAGAAATACGTTAGGAAACTCTTTCACTGCTCAAATACTTTCTAACATAGCACCATCTAAATTAGTATCCATGATGTATGCTAGATAGACCTCACATCCTTTACGAATCAGGTTATCTTCTACTAAGGCAGATATCACGTTGCATAAGTAATCTCGACGCTCCCCGATCATAATTACCTCCTTCCCATATGTAGTCCTTAGGGTAACCTATTTCATATCACAATCAAGACTAAACCGATGCTCACTCAACAAATCCATACCCAACATGAGATCAAGCTCTCCAAAAGGAAATTTTATTAGATCAGCAGGAAATACGTCACATTAGACTTGCAATGGACATCTCCTATATATCTTGTTCACATGCACAGATTGTCCTAAAGGACTAAGGATAGTTATATCGCTTACAGTCTCCTCTACTTAAATTCCTAGCTTATCAACCATCACACAAGACACATACGAGTGGGTAGAACCATTATCAATTGATGCGAAGTATGAAACAACATTAACGGTAAAAGTACCTACTATCGCGTCTACTGCATCATGATCTCCTTTGTGCCTAGCCGCATACGTAGGTGTCGACTGCCTCACAAATACTCGATTAGCACCCTGACCCGGTGCTTGCTGCCTCTGCCAAGCGTTTCCACCTCTGTTCTATCCCTAAGCTCTCTAGGGTTGTTGTCCAGCTCTTTGATTCGAGGCTCAATTTTGTCTTGATACTTGCATCTGTTAGTTACATTGCGGACAATCTCAAATCTTATGATTTAGTAACCCACACTTCAAACATGAACCCATACTCTTCCAACAATCACCTGATTGTCTCTTGCCACAAGTAGAACAGTTCTGAATTCTACCTCCCACTACAACAACATTCTGGCCTAGTCTATCATCTTTGGTCCACTTAACTGAAGGCGGGCCTTGCACATTAGGGCCTAATTATCTCTTCGCAGGAACTCTCACCTATTCCTTCCTTTCGTGCTCTATGTGTCGGGCTTCCTCATAGATTTTGGTTTTCTCCACCAAAGCTTTGAAACACTTTTTTGAAGCGAGGCCACTTGCATCATCAGCTAGGACCTCATCTCAAACTCAAATCAAGTACACTTATCTTGCTCAGTTGCAACCATACCTGGAGCATAATGGCTAAGCCTTAGAAACTCCGCCTCGTATTCTGTCACGGAAATGTCACCCTACTTGAGCTCAATAAATTCTAGCCTCCTAACCTCCACGTCCGTCATGCCTACTATTTCTTATGGAAGGCATCTAGAAAATACTCCCACAATGGTCTACCACCAGCGATAGGCCTCATAATGTAGCAGAGACATAGTTCTTTTAAGATTTTTCCCTTGAGTGCACTCTATATCATCTAAAATCCTCTTTGTAGCCTCTAGTCAGTACTTAGCTACAGTGAGGGTTGTCCCAGCAACGCCCCTAAAAAACTTGGTTCTACTTGAATGAAGCCTCTCATTAATAGTGGTATGACTACTGGCCCCAGACTGAGCACTTACCACTCGCTCTAACACTCGAAGCATGGCCTGTGATATAGCCTTATCCGCAGGCTCATGTTGACTCTCCTCAATAGTGGGTACACGATCAACATTTTTGATTGCTGGCTTAGGGGTTCGTACTTGGGATGCATATGAGTCAACCTGGGTTCCATGACCCTTCACTTCGTAAGCTCTTATTCCCCGAGTTCTAACTTCGTGAGTACTCATTTTAAGTTTTATGAATTGTCTGTTAATAGAGGTAAGTTTATATGTTATCACTTGAATATTTTTAATCGAAGCTTTATTTGAATTAACACTTGCCACAGTATTTATCATTTTCACAATCTAGATTTTTCACAGTCTACAGTTTTCACAGTCTATAGTTTCAAATCTAAAGAACACTTACCTCGGATCAGCTTCGGGAGTCTCAAATTTTTTTACAAAAAATTGAACATGAGGTATGTTTTTTTCCCTCTGAAAATACTCCTTCTAATGTAAATATTTTTTTCGAAAATATCTTACCCATAGTCTGAGTTTTGAACAGGACTCTAATACCACTAAATGTAACCCCTCAAACTGGGCCTAGACATTACGGCCCAATATAAGCGATAACATGGGCCATAAATATGGTGAAACTATTAGTTGAAGTGAATTCATTCATCTTTGAAAACATGTGTTATTATTTCTCTTAAAAAATGATAAGTTTAATTGCAAAAACTTTGATAGAATTTCTTTGTCATTATTTGGAAAACATCTTAGTGATCTTTAAATTCAAATTTGATAAAACGAGTTTGCAAAAATAGTTTTTCTTTAATTTTTCAAAACTTTATTTATTAGCAAAAAGTTCAATTTATTCAATCCATAAGTATAATCCATGCATAATGACCAATGTTAAAAATCATGCCACAATACCATCATTTAACATAAAAAGTCTCAAATAGCAATAAAGTCCATAAACATCCAAATCATAAATAAAATTCCATATGTTTATTTAAAAACATTTTCAAGAGCATCATTGATGATCGCATCCGAGTACTAACCATAAGGATTATCTGAAACACACAAGTAAAGTGGGTGAGCTTTAAAGGGCCTAGTGTGAGATCAATATAAATATATATTCACATAAATATCAAAATATAAATCTCAACATATCGATCATCATAACTTTCATAAATTTTAACATTGTTACTTATGCATGAACAATTTTAAAAACGATGCACATTTTATAAAATTTCCTACCCATCTCCGCTTCACACCAATATTGAGTTCGCAAGAACTCGCCCATCCAGAACACCATTTGTGGACAAGCCACCACTAATTTGCAGATAAACTGCCACTAGTAAACTTTGTGGACAATCCACCACATATGCAGATATACTGCCACTGGAACACTTTGTGGACAAGCCATCACTGATTTGCAGATAAACTGCCACATACTTCCCAGCTTTCACAAAACCCACCCCATGCATGTGATATGGTTCGCTTTTTAATACATATGAATCACTTTTACACTTAGGCCTGTGAACATGATCACATAATCACATATCACTTAATAATCACTTTTAATCACTTTCACATACTTTAACATGTTTTTCACATTAGATCATAGATCTCAATATTAACATACACATATATAGATATCACATTTTTAAATTATCAAATATATCACAAAAGCCATGCATCACATATCATGAGGATGAGATTTACACATACATCTTTGTCAAAGTTATAATCACATCACATATCATGTGTTTCATAAAATTACTCAGGTAAAGTCACTTACTTGGGTTCCTTTGATTAATTTCTCAACTCTTTTTTAAATATTTAGTGTACTTACGATTAATTATAATTACCTTATTAATATAAAAAAGGAAAACACATCACACACAACTAATAGTATTGAACCCACATCTTTTTCGTAGATTCAATATGCCACAATCCCCTGGTAATGATTTCACTTGGATTTAAACCCGAAAAATGTATCTAAACACACAAATAATCTTTATTGGTTAGGTCCACTATGAATGTTATACCTAATAGAAATTAATCATTTAATTCTCATCGATAAACTTACTCTTGATCTAACACTCGAATCTAACACCTTCGCTCCCAACATTAATGATTTCCTAAGTCGTTGTCGTTCGGTCCTTCAAAGAACATAGGGACAAGGGTGTTAACACACAAAGGACAAGCATATAAACTTAGTACCAGTCGGTTTAAGAGAAAAATAGAGAGAAGGGAATGATGCCAAAATTACTTGTGTAGTTTACTCGATTAACACGACGAAGTCGGTGATTCGACTTGGTGAAGGAACAGAGAAGTTTAATGATCTACAAGAATCATTTGATCGGTAAGACTAAAATACAAAGTAAGGAATTCAAATAGGAGAATGGTGTAGGTTTGGTCACTAGAGGAGATGAAAGAGATTTAAAAGAAAAAAAAGAAGAAAACTCAACCACCGATGGAGACAGTAGTGGTCCAATAGCGGTGACAGCTGTTTGAAGACCAGAGGAGTGATGATCTGGCAAAGGGTGTCAAAAAAATAAATAATAATAATAAAGGTTCGACAAAAGAAGTGATGGAAAAAGAAGATGAAAGGAGAAGGGAGATAGAGGAGAAAAGAGACCCGTAGTGGCGCACAGTGTTGATCACGATGGTGATTGGCGGCGATGAGGAAGAGAAAGAGGAGGAGAAGTAGGAGGAGCTACAGTGGCTAAGAGGTATGGTGTTTGGTGGTGATAGGTTTTACGGTGAAAGAAGTAAAAATGAAAAAGAAAAAGGTGATGTGTAGCAAAAGGGAGAAAAATAGATAAGAAAAGGAAGAAAAAGAGAGAATATGGAGGAGAGCGAGTAGAGGGCAACAAATAAAGCTAGAGAGTGAGGAGAACGGGTGGTTAACCTAGTCTAAGTTCAATGAACCACTTCTTTGGCAATAGAGAGAAGAAATGACAAGAGAGGGAAACATGGAGCGAAAAAGGGATCATGTTACTACAACTTATGGTAAGTTTGACTCCTAAAGAAGGAAAGGAACCCTCCTAAACAAGGTAGCTATGGGGTGGACGGCAAGCTCATTATGCACATAGGAAATGTTTTTAAAAAATTAAATAAATAGGATGTGAACAAGGGGACTTAAACTTAGAACCTTTAGAATAGCTAAGGAGCATTAAACCACTAGACCACTTCACTTCCTATTTTTATTTTTACGCTACCAAAGTAAAAATATGGGATGTGGCACATACTTTATTTAATTACTAAAGTCGATAAACCTTAACCAAATTAGATCACTTTTAATTTCGGCTAATCTTTTATGATAGTGAGTAATAACATGTAATTACAATTATTATATATGTGATGTCCATATTTTTCGACAATTTGAGTAAGCTTTAATGATATCACACTTGAAATTGGTTGTTCTTTTAGAACACTTTATGCCTACCATATTTGAATGTGTTTTTGGTAATCTTTGGGTGTGTTTAATGGTTAAGTTTTATGGATTCCTTTGAGTCATAGTTGATCTTGTTTTTGAATGAATTAGAATTAGATTGATCATGGTTTACAAAAGTACTTATAAATGGATGTTCTCTAAACATGTTTCATAATCACTATGTTGGGAGGTGTTTTTGTATACATTTTTGGTGTTCTAAGTTTGAATCTCATGTCCTACAAGTGCAAATTAGTGAAGGGTATATTTAGGTGCTAAAACAAGATAGCTACAGGGTTAATTTTTTATTTCAAGGGATCATGTTTGAGTATCCTTCCCTTAGGTTTAAGTACCCAATTTAGCAAAATGCCAAAATATATAGTATAAGGACCTAGGTATCTGAATTACAAAATTAAATTCACAAAAATTTTTAAGTGTTTTTGTGTTTTAACCTTTTGCTTTTGAGAGATACACGCTACCAAACTAAAATTAATTAAAAAAGTTAAAATGGGAAAAATGAAAATTAAAAATATAATATTTGCAAAATTTTAATGATTTTATTTTAATGTATTTGTTTATATATTTATTTTAAGGATAGTAGATATAATATTTATAAAATAAAATAAAATATTATTTAAATAATATAAAATTTTAAAAGGATTCACTTTTTTTCATGTGCTATATAAATATATTAAATCAATTAAAACATTATAGAATATCATAAAATATTTTAAAAATTATGAGAAGATAGTATTTTATGATTGTAATTATATTTTTTAAAATTTAAAATAAATTGTGCAATTTTTTTTTTTAAAAATCATGACTACTATGAGTGTTATGATAGCAATAACCTCCGCTTAGTTGGTAATTGTAATAAATGTAATGCGATTGAAAACGTGACTATAACCGTAATTTAAATCATTGATGCCAACATTAAATAGCCACTTAAATCACTAAAACCACTCTAATTAAATATTTTCATATTAGACAACAAAACAACAAAATCCTAAGTGAGTAGGTGATGAGAATGATGAAAGAAATGAGTTAAACAAGGTTTTGATGAAGTGATTTTGCAAGAAAATGAGAAAAAGATTTTGGAAGCTTGCAGGATTTAAGAGAAAAGATTAAAAGATGGAAGAACAAAGCTTTTCTTTCTCCCTAAGTGTGGTGGAGATGAAGAATGGGGGCTTTGTCCTCTTATGTTCATTTTTTTTAACCTTTAAAAACACAAGAAAAGTCAAAATATCAAGATTTAATCTTCAAAGTATGTCACCTATATATCTCTAAATATAAAATAAACCAAAATATTATTCCATTACCGCACACATTCCTAATCACTAATATTTTAACATAAGCAAGTGTCAAATGACTAAAATAACTTCAAACATAAAATTATCATTATTTAATCTTTTTTATCTCGTAATTTTTTTCGATTAATTTTAAATTTTTAAAAAATAACTTATGATACTAATTCATGACACAATGATATTCAAAGTCTTAATAAATCTAAATAAATCAAATTCCACACACTAAATTATGGACAAAAATTCTCTAAGAGAAATGTCGAAAACTTAAAATCTTTTGGGGTGTTACGTTGCCAACGCAACCACAATCTTATTGACTAAATTAATGCTTAATCTATTTATAAGGATAAATTTTAAAATTATACATGGATTATAGTCTAATGTGTAAGGTTGTATGTCATTTTTCAACCTACTTAAGTCAAAACCATTGGGACCTCTTAAAGGTTCTAACCAAGGAGCACACGGATCCCAAAAACGCATAATTTCTCCTCCAAAAATGACTTCTCCGATCAGGAAATGTATTAGATATTTACCTAACCCAATAAGCCCTTGAGCGAATCCCACGTTAGCCCCAAAACATTGATCTCTAACTAGAAATGTAAATGCTTGAGCTTGAGAAGCTTCTGGTCCAGTGGGCCTAAACTCACTACGATAAGCAGTATTATTAAACCAGACAAAGCAACAAGCAATGAAACCAAAAATGGATAAAGCACCTAAACTATAAATATATGGAATTTTGATTTTATTCAATTTTAAAAAATTATTAACACAATTATTGACATACCATCATTTTATATTTATATATTACATATACATATAATTATACTTATCAAATATAAAAATAATTTTATGTATTTATTTTTTTAAATGTGTATATTAAAATCAAAATCAAAATTTCTTGTATATATTTGAATTACAAATTTTCATGTGTATAATTGCATCTAATCAAAATTCATATATCAAATTGCATATTGAATCAAAGTTCATATATAATTTTAAGATATATCCCTTTTCTTATATTATGAAGTAAAATAATATCTATCCATATAAAAGCATGAGTTTGGAAAAAAATTTAAACTAACCAATATACCATTTGTTGTTTATTATATTCCATTTTAATTTTTAAAAGTATTTATAAGATTTTTTTACTTAAATTAAAATTTTTAATTTTATTTAGACATTTGGTTAAATAAGTTTACTAAACATATCATTCTTATAAACAAAAAAAAATTAATTTTTTTTGGTTAAAATGAATTTATATAGTAATAATAAAAATTGAAAAGTTTATATTGAATTACTTATTAAAATATACTTTTATTATTTATTTATTTATTTTGAAGAAATATTTTATTATTTATTATATTATATTAACATTAGAATAATATTTTATTTTTATTATTAAATTTTAATTATGAAAAAAATATTATATTAAAGATGAAAATATACTTTAGATACGTATTAAATTATACTTTTCATATAATTTAAAACTAAGAGTTACCAACGTATTAGTATTCAACATTCAAATATTAAAAATGAACTTCTTTTCCTCAAAAGGGTTGAGGAGGATCTAGCGTGGAGGATTAGCAACCTTTTGGGATTTCAAAAAATGAATAATTTGGGATCATACTTGGGCGTGCCACTTTTTTATGAACGAGTTACAAATAGCACCCTAAGGTTTGTGGTGGACAAGATTCGAGGCAAGTTGAATAGCTGGGATGCGCGTGTAAACTTTCTCTAGTTGGAAAGGTCACAGTTGCTCAGTTGGTTCTTTTATCGATCCCAAGTTTTTTTATGCAGTTTATGATGATTCCTAAAGGTATTTGCGATGAAATAGAGCCCTTGGTAAGATGGTTTATCTAGGGATCTTCTACTAGTGGGAAAAAATGACGTTGGTTTGATGGGAGTCTGTTTGTTAGTCGCGACCTAATGGTGGTTTGAGATTAAGGCGGGTTCGAGATCACAACCTGACCTTCATAATGAAAATTGGGTTCTAGATTGTTTCAGAGCCAGAAGCCCTTTGGGTTTGTGTCCTTAAGTCAAAATATATGATCCAGGATGGTATACTGGAAACCGTGATTCAAAGTAACGACTCTTTCCTTTGGAAAAACCTCTCAAAGGTATGACCACTAATTAGAAAAAAATTAATTTGGTCAGTAGAAGATGATAGTAGTATTAACTTCTAGAAAGATACTTGGATTCCTAATGTTGGTCCTCTTTATAATTTTATCCCATCTAATTCTAACTTGGTGATGGATTACACACTTAACGATATGATTACTAATGAAGGACACTAGAACCTTGATCTTTTCTGACTTTGGCTTTTAGAAGAGATCATCCAGAAGATTGTAGGGGTCCCCCGCCGTATTCTACAGTCGGTTTGGATAGAGTTGTATGGGGAGGCTCAACAACAGGTTCATTCACACTCAAAAGTGCCTATAGGAGAATCCAAGGTGGGTCGTGGAATCCAAAAAAGATAATTTGACAGATTCTGTGGAAATTTCAGGGACCATAGAGTGTTAAATATTTCATTTGGCTTGCCCTCCAACAACGTCTACTTACTAAAGTGGAAAGAATGATTAAGCATATTTGTATGGATAGTTCTTGTGGGTTTTGTCACTACGAGTAGGAAGATGTGGTGCACGCCTTAAGAGACTATCCTGCAGCTAGAGATATTTGGAAGCTTATTGTCCCTGTTGACAAGATGTCTCTATTTTTCTCAGGAGATCCTCTAGAGTGGTTTGCGTCAAACTTTCAAAACCGTCTTCAAATATGTCTGGGAGATGTTGAGAGGCAATGTTTCTTTGGACTTACTGTGTGGTGTATATAGAAAAATCGCAATCTTCTTTTATTTCAGGGTATTCCATGGAGTGCAAATGAAATTATTAAAGTAACGCCCCGTACCCGAGACCGTTTCCGGAGTCGAACACGAGGTGTTAACGAACTTAATTCATTACTTAAACAGCTCATACAATTCATTTTAAAATTTCCAGACAAGCTGGCTAACTGCATCACAGTCGCTTTAAAAATCATATCTCGAGTTCCAAAACTTGAAATCCAATTCCATAAATTTTTCCTGAAACTAGACTCATATATCTATCTACTAATTTTTTTCTAGAATTTTTGGTCAGGCCAATTAGTACAGTTTATTAGCTAAAGTCTCCCCTGTTTCAGGGTTTGACTACTCTGACCTCTGTGTATTACGAATCAGATATCTCCTTGTACAGAGCTTCAATGACTATGCCGTTTGTCTCTAATAAAACTAGACTCAATTAGGAATCTGTACATATAAATCATGACTTCTAATTATCTTTTTAAAATTTATGGTGAATTTCAAAAGTCAGAACAGGGGATCCAGAAATCGCTCTGGCCCTGTTTCACAAAAATTTAAACATCTCATAAAATGTAGCTCATATACCTGTTTCGCTTCTTCCATATGAAAATAGACTCATCAAGCTTTGATTCCATAACTTATTCATTATTTAATTTCATTTCTATTATTTTTAGTGATTTTTCAAATTCACATCATTACTGCTGCCTGAATCTATTTTATGGTAAATTTTACCTATTTCATGATTTCCATGGATTAGCTAGCAATTTGACATACATAACACCAAATATGATCATGATTAGCCATTCCAATGGCTAATCATTACCAAGCATTTCCATACCACTCAATAACCATATCATAAGACCATATATACAAAATGATTATAATGCTATACATGCCATACTCAAAATATACAAGCCATTATGCCAAGATGGCATACGGATAGTGTGAGCAAGCCTCCGACCGTTCCCGATTTCTGAGCTGGCTTGTCAAAACTACAAGGAATGAAAAGGAAGAAGTAAGCATAAATGCTTAATAAGTTCACATGCAAATAGCAAGTAACATAACCATATAAGCAAACATAAAACTTCATTTGCATAATCATCACCAAGACATTCATATCACATTTTCATTTATCATCTTACCATATTTTTGTTATATCGATTTTTCAACCCGAGGGTTAAGTACATACCTGTTCAAAGTACCCATTTCACAACACTTACCAATACGTCCCTTTCATCTTGAGTATTCCTCCATTTCAGTAGAACTTTACCTGTTGAACACATCGGAATATAATTCGGATACATGGAAAGTTTGCACATAAGTGCCACATATGTAGCCAAGCTACCATGTAACCCGCCCATAAGTGAACTCGGACTCAACTCAACGAGCTCGGGCGTTCGCATCCATAAGTGAACTCGGACTCAACTCAACGAGCTCGGATGCCTAGTTACATCTCTTGAACTCGGACTCAACTCAACGAGTTCGGACGCTCGCATCCATAAGTGAACTCGGACTCAACTCAACGAGTTCGGATGCCCAAATATCCCAGTTACATGTCACTTGTATCCTAATCCATTCCTAAGGTTCAACGGGACATTTTTCCCAATCATATGTCTCAACCATCTTCTATGGAATGTCGATACCGATACTCGGTAGTATTTCACATTTTCCAAGTATATCACATAATTTGACATATTATCAAACAATTGTCACAAGTATGATATTTCATAATAATTATCATATCATTTAAATAATATTAAAACATTTAAAACAATAACTATGTTACCAACATTTACATATGAACTTACCTCGTATGCGAAAATGGCTACTTTTACCATTTCGTCCACAACTTGGTATTTTCCCTATTTTAGCCCGAATTTCAGTTTTCCTTGCTCTATCATTTAAAATATAGTCTAATTAGGACTCACATTATTCAAATTGACCCAAAATCATATTTTTGAAAAATTACAATTTTGCCCCTAAACTTTTGCATATTTACACTTTTGCCCCAAAGCTTGTAAATTAAACTTCAGCCTATTTTCTTATGTTTTATGACATGCTGATCATTTTTCCCTTCTATGGAAACATCAAATTCTCACTCTAACATGTACTTATGACTATTAGGTATTTTTACCGATTAAGCCCTTTTGCTCGTTTTCACTTAAAACTGAGTAGCACAAGTTGTCTAACATAATTTAAAACCTTATATTCTATCATAAAACACCAAAATACACAAATTTCACCTATGGGTAGTTTTCCAAATATAAACCCTAGGTTAAATTATTGCTAGCATAAGCTAAATCGAGCTACCGGGACTCCAAAAACGTAAAAATCATTAAAAACGAGGCTAGAACGGACTTACAATCGAGCTTGTAAGCTTAAAAAACCCTAGCCATGGTTTCTCCTTGCTATATTCGGCCATGGGGTTGAAGATGAGCAAAATTGGCTTTTAATTTTGTATTTTAATTCATTTTACCTCTAAATGACCAAAATGCCCTTACTACTAAACTTTCCAAAAATTCCATCCATGTCCAATTTTTGTCCATAGACTTAGAAATTGGTAAAATTTCTATTTAAGACCTCCTAATTAATATTTCAAAACAATTTCGTACTAGAAACTTCTAGAATACAAGTTTTGCAAATTATTCGATTTAGTCCCTAATTTCAATTTAAGCACTTTATGCATAAAATTTCTTCACGAAATTTTCACACAATCATGCAATCATATCATAGACCTTAAAATAATCATAAAATAATTATTTCTATCTCGGATTTTGTGGTCACAAAACCACTATTCCGACTAGGCCCAAAATCAGGATATTACAATTAAAGTCTCGTATAGTTGGGTGAACTAGTATGCTTCTTCTAATAATATGGCAACAAAGGAGGCTTCACAAATTCCAACATCACTTATGACCTTAGGCAAAAATTTGGTTTGCTTAATTCAGATGGCATTGCCAAAGAGGGAATAGGTTTTGTTGCAGTTGGAGGAGTGATGCGGGATCAGGAAGGAAGATGGATCCTAGCCTATAATAGGTATTTGGGATGTTGTTTTGTTATGGAGGCCGAACTGTAGAGCATATTGGATAGATTAACGCTTATTTTAGAGTGGAGCTATGATTTCGTAATAATCCAAACTGATAGCATAGAGGCAGTCCAAGCAATTCAAGACCATGCTCGTAAGGACTTAGAATCAACTTTGATAAGGAGAATTCACCAACTCTTGTCTAGAATTGGACATTGGGTCATTTGACATATTCTAATGGAAGATAATAGAGAAGCCAATGGAATTGCTAAACTAATTCAAGAGAGGAGAGAAGGTCTTCAAATGTTTGAAGTTTTCCCTTTTGGGAGTTTATTTTATTTTATTTTAATCTTTTTAGGAATTTTCTTTTCACAAAAAAAAACAACTCTAAAAATTTAAGAATTAATTTAAAATAATAATTTAATTATAAAAAACATTTTATTATATTTAATAATTAAAATAATATTAATTTAATTAAAATAAATAAATCTATAAAATCATATAAAACACCTACGCTCTTCGGAACTGATGCGATTGAAATGGATTGAATTTTATCATCCGTAACAATAATAATAATAACCAGATACTCCGATAATGGAGCACAGACCAGATAAGATCACCGTATTGGTCGATGTGACAAGAGTTACATATATATATATAGTGTGCACACAGCTACTAAAATCACATTGTAACCCATGATTGTAAATCTGCCAACTTCTTATAAAAAGTAACACAAAAAGAGGAAATATGAATTAAAAACACTGTTGCAAAAACAAATATTTCTAACTCATCAATAGTAGTCAATAAACCTAGCTTTCTAACAGAAACTTCACAGGTGGAATAATCGCATAAAATCACCATCAAGTTTCGTGCTGGCTGCTGCTCCAACAAAACACAACCAACCACCCTACTCCCGTGATGAGAAGAAAACTTCCGTAAAATCCTTATCTAAACTCCTAGGTAAAGAATGAGTGTCAAAACTTCTTTGACCACTGTAATTGAGACTGGCTCGTGGCTTTTCCGCCGAGCAAAGCGGGAATAATGGAAGTTGAAGTAGCAAACCACCAGAAGACTTTTTTAATACTAAGCTGAAAAATGGATATTTGCCTCAATACATCCCCTTAAAAACAGGATTCACGCGGCAAATGCTTGCTCCATGTTCCTCATATTCTGCTTTTGTATGACACGCCTTTACACAGAGAAGTTGAGGAGACTTTCAGCCCATATCAAAGTTTAGTTCTTAAGATTAAAAATGATGCATATGGAGACAGTAATAGCAAGCACATCAGACAACTCACATATCAAGAACAAGAAGAACATTGGATGATGATACATGCCAAATTCAATGCCATTCACTGGCCTGTATAGAAAGAAACAAGAAGAGAATATTTCTTTTAGAAATGGAGATTCGTACCTCGAAAAATTCCGGAGTTGATGCTAGTACAGAACCTCCGAACCAAACTGCAAATCTTTGGATAGGATGACTCACTACATGAACTTCCACAGGTTTTGCCTGGAAAGGAGATTAGCACTGAGCTTTCCTTGAATGTTAACGGGATGAAAAAACAAGTTAAGCTCAAAAATACTTACTTTTATATCCCCACCATGATGAGCAGTAGCTGCTTGAACTCGGGCATCCACAATCTTTTTCAAATCCCGCTGCAATCTTCTGTGGAAGTCTTTGAACATGGTTGATCCACCAGACAACACAATATTCTGAAACAGTTGAAATATTGAGTAAAACCTTCCATTAAAATATGAGGAAAACATGTAAAATTTCATTTTTCTCTTCTCATTCCATTCAGCAGTTTATGAACTTAAAAGCAACCTTCATTTGTTTTGATCATTATCAAGAATGTTAGAGAACAAGCGGCACAACCAAGTACAAAAACCTTGCATATTGGACTAACAGTCTAGCAGTAAAATAAAACGAATCAAACAGCTATATGTCTTTCGATTCACAGATTACTACCAGACCAGGTTTGAGAAAATAAATTCTAATCAACTCATAAGTAGAAGGGTCATTGATATAGGAGATTAACCTAAAATATATAACATCTCTAAGATATCATCCTTGAAAATTAAATTAACTGACAGATGAGCTAAGAACCCATCAATAAGCAAAGTGAATGACTACCAGTTCAATCCTTAACAAGTGCACCTCATCCTTCAAATATAATACTTGTTGTTTCATTTGATTGTCTTGGCTAAGAACCAAAATTTGCAATCTGTCTTTTCTTTTTCTTTTGAGCCTATGCATACTTCACCTTATATAAAGCTCTTCTTGTGTCAATTGGTGCTGACTGAATGCACTTATCTATTAGTGCTGGTAAAGGGGTTATATAATCACTGGTATATATCTCGGGGCTAAACAAAACCTGTCAAACCAACCATTAAAAAGAAAAAAACATCAGCAGCAAGCAATCTTCGAGTAGCAATTTTCATTTCTTGAAAAATAAAGCAAATCATCAAATACCTAGTTGCATCATCGAAGTTGGAAAATGCCAAAGCATGCCATTAGGAAATCTAAATACAGGAAATCAAGAAAAACTTGCACACCCAGTCACCCAGCTATGTTTGAACCGATGCAAGCTGACTTTAATCATCAAAGAAAATATATATGGTTGGAAAGATCATGTTAAGGCATACTCTATATTCTCTCTGATTAAAGACAGATTTTTTAGGATAAGCAAATCAGAAAAAGAGCTGGAGTGTGCTCCTTGACAAATTAAAAATAGGCATGAATGTTAGCTGCAAGGAAACCAAGACTCTAGGATGAACATAGTTAAATTATTGACGATAAGGAAAAGATCAAGCATCCCAGTACTTAGACATTAAGGGAAATATCTTCATAAGATAGCCAAGAGATTTATCCATTTGAGAGAGTTAGTTAATCAGAGTCCTTGAAGTACTCCAAAAGGAACATGCTAATATAACACAGACATTCCCACAAAAAAATTCTCATTAAATATGAAGAAATTCCAAAAGTTCCAGTAACCTTGAACTTAGAAATGACTTTGCAAGGAAAAAGTGTAACAAACCTCAGGACCTAAAAATCGTTCATAACCAATATCACAGGCGTATGGTGCCCCCGTCTTCAGTCTAATACCCCTCCATTGTTTGATGAACTTGGCAGGTTCTTTGTCATGCTTGTTGAACTCCTAAGAAAATTACAAAAAATAGGTAGTATCAGATTACCGTTTGAATACCAGAAGTTGGGAACTTCATTATAGTATCTAAAGCTGGGTAAGAATCCTGAGGTTAATGGCTGTCCCAAAATATTTCCAAAATCACAATCCAATGAAAGAAAATAACCTTGACAATGTCAGAACATGTATAGCAGTACATCTCCTTCACTTTCCGAGCTGCTTCAAATGAATCCTCAGGTGGCATTTTCTCTCCTCTTTCCTGAAAAGGGCAAGATTTCATGATAACTAAATAGTAGTTATTTTACAATCTCCATATCCTCAAATCTAAGATGGGCTCACATACATGCTGTTACGGGAGAAACTGCTAGGGATAGGGTAGTAGGTGGTTTTAAAATTCAGTTGTAACCGCTAAACAGTAGGGAGGGAAACATTTCTTCAAAACGGTGAGTTTTAGTGTTGAGAGAAACGGTGCACTTCCATTAGTAATACGGTGCCTTTTATATTAAATCTAAAACGGTAAGTTTTGACAGCTGTTAGTGTGCTGTGATAACTAAATGGCCGTTCGTTAGTTCATTTTCAGCTACTTAAGGAAAACAGTGTAAGCAAGGAAATATTCATTGTATTTTGGATCAAATTAAATCGTTTCTTCCTCTCAATTTCTGTTCTGTTTCTCTTCTCATCTCTCTTCTTTTCTTCACTGGAAATTTTCGCAACAAAAGTATCAGAGCTTCAATCGGCTCTCATAGCAAGCAATAGGGTCACTACTAGGCTTCAGACGGATGTCAACCAACTTCAACAGGATCCGGGATCACAAGGAACAGTAGCAGTCCATTCGCATCTCCCATTGTTATGGTCAGAAAAAAAGATGGCAATTGATGACTCTATGTAGAGTACAGAAAATTGAACCAGATGACTGTCAAAGACAAGTATCCAATTCCAGTAATCGAATGAGTTACTCGATGAGCTTGGTCAGGCTGTTTTCTTCTCTAATCTCGACTTGCATTCTGGCTACCACCAGATTAGAATGAAGGATGAGGGTGTGTGGAAAACTGCATTTAGGACCCACGAGGGTCACTACGAGTTCCTAGTCATGCCTTTTGGCTTGACTAATGCACCCTCCACATTTCAATCCTTGATGAACAGTGTCTTTAAGCCCTTTCTCAGAAGGTCAGTACTAGTATTTTTTTACTACTTGGCTCGAACATCTGGCACACCTCAAGGCAGTTTTGCAGTAACTAAGGGTCCATCAATTGTATGCAAAAAAAATCCAAATGCAGTTTTGGAGTACAGGAGATAAAGTACCTTGGACATTTGATCTCTCAAGGATTAGTAGCCTTGGATCCCTCAAAGGTCGAGTGTATGATGCAGTGACCTAAGCCTGGTTCTCTTAAGGAGTTGAGAGGGTTCCTAGGGTTATCGAACTACTATAGGAGGCTCATCAAGGGATATGGTCTTATAGCCAGACCCCTCACTGACATGTTGAAGAAAAACAAGCAATGGAACTGGTCTGCGGAAGCCGAGACAACTTTTAATCAGCTCAAACAAGCCTTTTGCAGTGCTCCAGTGTTGGCCCTACCGAATTTTCAAAAAGAGTTTTGTGTGGATACGGATGCTAGTGGTTTAGGGGTAGGGGCAGTTTTACACCAGCAGGGGAAGCCTTTGCCATACTTCAGCAACACCTTAGGCATTAGATACCAAGCTATGTCCATATATGACAAAGGGATGTTAGCAACCCTCTTGGCTGTTAAAAAAATGGAATCCATACCTTGTAGGGAGAAGGTTTCATATATGGACTGATCACCAAAGCTTATGGCTCCTCACTGACAAGTAGGCAATTACTCTGTATCAACAGAAGTGGGTTACCAAGATGTTTGGCTACGATTTTGTGGTGTCTTATAAATAAGGGTCCCAAAATGCAGTGGCTGATGCCTTATCGAGGAGGCCTCAGGAGCAGGAGGGTCAACTTTTTCAATACACAGGGAGTATGGTTCTGACTGAGTTGTGGTAGAAGGCTTTGGATTCCTAGTTATTGGATCCATGGTTGCACACTATTTGCGAGGAGATTCAACAGCAACCTGACTGGCATCCTAAGTATTCATGGGATGGTAAGGTATTGCGTAGAAAAGGGAAGATTATTATCAGTGATATTTAGTAAATTAGGAAGGAACTCTTCCGATATTTCCATGAGAGAACCCTTGGAGGCCACTCAGGTGTGCATGCTACTCGCTATAGGATGTCTGGACTAAAGTATTGGAAGGGGATGTCTAAGAACCTTAAGCAGTGGATCAGAGAAAGCCTAGTTTGCCAACATTGTAAAGCTGACAATTCTGCTTATCCTGGTTTATTGCAGCCACTGCCAATTCCAAATCAAGCTTGGGCAGTGGTCAGCCTTGATTTTATTGGGGGCCTTCCTATGTCCAAGGGTAATGATACCATCCTTGTGGTAGATAAACTAACCAAGTATGGTCATTTCCTTGCTTTAACTCATCCCTTTACTGCCATCATCGTTGCTCAAGTCTATTTAGACAACATTTGCAAACTGCATAGAGTTCCTGAGGTATTGGTGTCTGACCAAGATCGAGTTTTTATCAGCCAATTCTGGCACAAACTTTTTAAACGCCTTGGCACAAAGTTGCAGATGTCTACTGCTTACCACTCTCAGACCGATGGTCAAACCAAGGTGCTTAACCATTGTCTTGAGGGGTACTTGCGTTGTATGATCGATGAGAGGCCCAGTGATTGATAGCTATGGCTGCCTTTGGCCAAGTGGTGGTACAACACTACCCTCCACTCAGTCATACAAACCACGGCATATAAGGCACCGTACAGGCAGGAGCCACCCACCCAACCACTTGCCGTACCTGGCTAGTCTTTCAAGTATGGACAAGGTAGATCGAAGCCTTCAGCAGAGGGAAGCTGCCAGAAAACTTCTTCAATTCCACCTCACCAAGCCCCAAGCTCGAATGAAACAGTTGGTAGACATAAAAAAGAAGTGATGGTGTATTCAAAGAAGGTGATCTAGTTTACCTAAAGCAGCAACCATATCAATAGTCTACTGTGCAACATGCATCCAACCAAAAACTTGCCCCAAAGTACTATGGGCCATTTGCTGTGGAAGCTAAGGATGGTGAAGTTGCTTACAAGTTGAAACGGCCACCAGGATCCCGCATCCACCACACATTCCATGTCTCCCAGTTGAAACGACACATAGGCAAGGCTCCTCACCAGGCTCAATTGCCCTTAGTGGGGACTGATGGGGCTATGCTCAAGAAACCCATTCGAGTACTTGATAGGCGCATGGTTAAACATGGCAACTATGTTGTCACTGAAGTCCTTGTAGAATAGGCTAATACGTTTCCAGAAGACACATCTTGGGAGCGACTGGAGAACCTGCAACACCAGTTTCCTCACTTTGACCCTTGAGGTCAAGGATCTTTTGGCAGAGGGGGGTAATTTTTACGGGAGAAACTGCTAGGGATAGGATAGCTGGTGGTTTTAAAATTCAGTTGTAACCGTTGAATAGTAGGGAGGGAAATATTGCTTCAAAACGGTGAGTTTTGGTGTTGAGTGAAACAGTGCACTTCCATTAGTAACATAGTGTGTTTTATATTAAACCTGAAACGGTGAGTTTTGACAGTTGTTAGTGTACAGCTGTGATAACTAAATGGCCGTTAGTTCATTTTCAGCAACTTAAGGAAAACAATGTAAGCAATGCAGTATTCATTGAATTTTGGATCAAATCAAATCGTTTCTTCCTCCCAATTTTCTCTTATGTTTCTCTTCTCGTCTCTCTTCTTTTCTTCACTGGAAATTTTCACAACACATGCATAATAAATGACCACTAGAAGAGTTAATATTTAAGTCCAGTGTCTATGAGACTCTACAAGAAAAGCTATCTTCGTCAACAATCACATACACGAATGATAAAGAACCGCTAGAAGAGTCAATATTTAAGTTCAGTGTCCATGAACCTTTACAAGGAAAGCTATCTTGGTCAATAAATACCATGAACACAACAATGATGCAAATTTGAAAAAGAAAGAAGAGAAGACACTTCAATTGCCTCTAGAGAACATATCTTGAAGAATTAAAACTGGCATTTCTTCCAATGGTAACAAAAGGATCGGAAAAAGAGTTAAAAACAATAAATTGCACTTGTAGAATGACATCAAGTTTCCTAAAAGAAGAGACCACACAGCCCAAAAGGCAAGCATGATACTATAAAAACTGGAACTGAGTGCATAAAAGCACAGCATATAAAGGAAAATGCATAAGTAAATGAATCCAACCACAGAAAAAGCTGAGTAATGCCAAGGAGTGTAGATAAGTTTCTCATCAAGACACAATCATAACCTTTAAGTACTTTGAAATTGAATGAATAGCATATCAAAGCACTACAGAGTTATGAAAAAAAATACCCGCATGAGCTCCTGTATGAAGAGAGTAACATCTTGTCCAGCTATTGGTATTGACTTAATGCAGCTCCCAATAACATAACCGTCTGCAACAGGTACAACACGCGTAGCCCCTTCTCCGACATCCACTACCACCCCTGTCATCTCACACTATAGAAAACTGTAGGTCAAACTAAATGTGATCAACACCACACTGCTCATGCTTTCATCATAACAACCTCCAATTGTGTAATGTATTTTAAAGGTAAAGACTGGATAAATTATATAAATCAGTAAGCAGTAGCTATAAAACTCTACTGATTATAAAATTACTCCAACTGTGTATACTCAACACATTCCCGGATTAAATGACACCATATATTACTGTTTAGTAGAAAATCCAACACATTAGATTAAAGATAGCTAGTAGACTTTTCTCATGGACAATGTAACATAATAATTACTATTACAATCATTTCTGAATTACGAAAGGGCTTTGATACAATTGTTATTCGATTTTAAAAGATTTAGTTTATTATTATAAATAATACAAACAATCATGGAGAACCAAGGACCCAAAGTAGATCATGTAAAATAACAATAAACAACTAAGGCATAAAATTCCATGACAATATAATGTATCAAAAACGAGTAACCGACCTTAGATGTAGTGTACCCAGCTGCTAAAGCAAGCACAGAATTCACAGCAATATAAAGACCCGGAATATTAAACGTCTCAAACATAATTTCGCCCATATATTCTCGATTCTCAGGATTAGTAAGTGGACTCTCAGTCAACAAAAAGTAATGATCCTCAGGATCACACCGTAGATAGTTGAATAGACAATGCTGCCAATACCGTTCCATGGCATCCCAATCTTCCACTTGACCATGGTTAATAGGATAGCTAAGGGTATAAGTGTTACTCGCTCGCGACCTCAACAGTGCTTCATCTCCAATGAAGAAATCAAGATCCGCCATTACCCCAGCTGAATACTGAGCTGCCATATTTAACTTTGTAGAAGCTCTGGATTGATTTAGATACGAGTCGTTAAGAGCTACTACTGTTGGTTGATTAAAACACGGCTCTACATTACCCGCAAATCCCATCTTAGAAAAACTGCAAAAAGAAAAAAGAAAAAAAGAAAAATGTTGGGGAATTTCATCAAACAGATAATGCTAAGATTTTACAGATAAACCGTACCCGGTACCGTTGTCGATGACGACGGTGGGGCGAGAAGTAGGGTCCATCGGGAAGATAGACCGTAGTCGATAGCAAACTTAATAATCTAATAAAATACACATCAAAACTCCATTATCATCAAGTTTATCATCAAAATCATTTCTTCGATTATTTCAATTGATTGATGTTTTTTCTTAGCAAACAAAATATAAATATGGAAAAGAAAGACAAAGGCAGGAATGTCGTGGATCTTGATGGCAGTGATACGTACATTTTTCCCATCGTATCGTACGACTTAGTCTGCCTTATGATGTTGATGTGCATGTTTTAGTGGTCCTCGATGGACCATGTCATCTTTTTTCGGGTTTATAATATTACTTCCTCTTATTTTTTATAGATTAAATTTTGAAAATGAATATATATCGTAAAAACTTTTAACCATGTAACTTTTAAATATATTTTTAATAATTTTTATTTAATTAAAATATTTAACATAATTAGGATCAAAGTTAAAAAGAAATAAAATGTCAAATAAGTCTTCCAAAAAAGTACCTAATTGAACCTTTTAAATTATTATTTGCACTCATTTTTTAAGTTGTTCAAATTTAATTTTTCAACCAAACTTTTGATGGGCCGTTAAGCGCAAATGTACATGGCGACTAACACAGAAACATGATGACATGCAAATATCTTAACAAGTTGATGTGAAAAATAGTCAATGTGCAGAGTTTAATTGATTTTTAATTATTTTAGCAAGACTTAATTAAATTTTAATTATTTTAAAATGGATTCTTTTAGCATTTAAGTCTAATTTAAAAAATTAAACATTATAAAAGTTTAATGTTTTTAAAGTTTTAAATTTATTAAATTTTATGAAAATATTAATATTATATATTTAAAGTTAGTATCTTCCATACTTATTTTATGATTTATGTTTGGAATTTGTAGATGTCACTCTAACAATCTCGTCTTCAAAATTTGAAAATATCAAAAATATTATAAAAACTATTAAAACTATTAAATTAAAATATTTTGAAAATATGAATTATAATATTAAATTATTATAAAAATTTAGAAATTATTGAAAAGTTATTAAAATTTTACAAAAGATAAACTATAAAAAATTTATGAAAATTTTGTAAACAAATTTAAATGATAAAATTATTAAAAATAATAAAATTTTATAAAATATAAAAAATTAAAAATTTATAAAAAAATATAGAGTTTTTTTTTCATTTTATAAGTTTGGTATTTATAATTTTGATAATAAAGAAATGGGGAGGGGAGATTAAAATATAATGGTGCTGAGTGAAGAGTTTGTGTGGTGATGAGTTCAGTGATTGGTGGCTTAAAGTGAGTGATATGTAGAGTTATTCATGGGGTCTGGTTCCAAAAAGATTTTTAAGTCCAGACTCATTTTTAGGCTGGCCTAACATGCTCAAAAAGCCAATTTCACTATTCAAAAATTAATAAAATATTTTAAAAAATATTTTTGATATAAAATAAAGAGAGATTGAGAGAATAAAAAATAAAGAAAATATGAAAGTAATAGAGGATGTATTTTGTTGATTAAAATGGGTGATTACAATGCTTCATCAGAGTCTCTATTTATAGGCATAAGAAGTATAAAAAAAAAGTATAGATCTAATTCTAATAACTATTAGAATATAAAGTACATTAAAACTTTATCTTGATCATGATGGACATCCACTTAATAAGATATTCATAACACTCCCCCTTGGATGTTCATTGGTAGATAATGTGCCTCGTTAAAACCTTATTAGGAAAAACTCTGTGGGATAAAAACCTAATGAAGGAAAAAGAGTACACAATCTATAATACACATAATATGTTGCCTCATTAAAAACCTTACCAGGAAAACTCAATGGGACAAAACTTTGATTAAGGGAAAAAGAGTACAACGCGTATTTTGATTAAGGGAAAAAGAGTACAACGCGTATTTACTCCCCCTTATAAAAACATCACATATTTTCTCATATTCTATATATTCAATCTTGAATACTAGTTTTTCAAATGACTATTTGACTGTATTTGTTAAGCATTTATATTACCATCCTTTTAAAGTCATGAGTGAGGGAAATTTGGGGAAATATATTTTGATCTCTTTAGGAGATTCAACAATAATCATTACAAACTTAAATAATAATTCTTTTATAAAAACACAAATAGGTATTTTGGATCATTTTATAGTCCTCCAACTATTATTCACTAATTCAAATTTACCACATATGTTCAAATTATTTCAATTCATATAAATGAACAATTTCTTGAAAATTTCAATATGCTTCTAGCATCCTAAATCCTTCAAGGATTTTAATATAAACTTTACTATATAATGATTCATAAAAGGTTGTAACAATAACTATTAGACGCAAGTTAAATCTTTTATGAATTGTCAATTTAATAATTTATCTAAAGGTTATTGCATCTACCACAAAAGAATATTATATCTTTTCATAATCAATGTTAGGATTTAGCGAAAAACTTTATATTTTTATTCCGCTTTTGCAAAACTACTTCAATTGCACCATCATTGGCTTTATACCTTTAGATATTTGGACTACTGGTCCAAAAACTCCATGAATTTAACTGTACTTGAGTTGTGTCTTTCTATTTTGATCAATTTATTCCATATCTATATTTCTCAATAGATTAATTCAAGATCTTCCATTTATTTCATTATTTCAATAATAATGTTGCATGCAAAATCATTGTCGGCCACTTTTATTATTCAGTTCCACATTTTCTTGAATTGACATAACTTATTGAGATATCTTATTTTCATTATTTTAAAATTCAGATTCAGGTGCATGAATCTCTTCTAAAGTTTTACTTATTAGTTGTAACAGCTCGATTTTGGGCCTAGTCGGAACAGTGGCTCTGGAACCACTATTCCGGGGCCAGGAGAATTATTTCTAATGTTATTTTATATGTTATAGCATGATTATATGAGTGCATGAAAATTTTGGTGAAATAATTTTAACGATTCCATGCTTAATTGTGAAAAAGAACTAAATCGCATAAAGGGCGAAAGTTTTGTTTTGCTAGCTAAATATGTTAAATAGCTAGAGAACCAAACTTTGGGATGTTTAAAGTGAAAATAGACCCTACAAAAGGTGCTTGGCCGGCCATAGAGAGAAAGAAAGTAGAAAAGTCAAAATTTGGTGTGGTTGGTGACTTAATTTTGACTAGAAATAGAATAAAATAAAACAAAAGGTATCATCTTTTTATCTTTCTTCTTCCCCACCGAAAATGGAAGCAAAAAAGGGGGTTTTAAGAGCTTAAGCTTTCAGCCACTTAGTTCTCTTGCAAGTAAGTGATTTTGATGACTTTTCTTGATGATTTTTACACTTTTGGGACCCTTGTAGCATGAGCTAGCTAATAGGGGGACTATTTTACAAAATGGTTGAAAATATAGGGTTTTACCATGAGAGAATTTATGTTGTTTGCTGAATTTTTATGGAAGAAAATGGGTCTTGATTGTGTAATAAACAACTTTTGTGAAAGAAGTTTGCATGAAAACATCTAAAAATGACTATTTTGCAAAGTTGTAAAATAAGTTGTAAATGTGTGAAATAATTGAAATTGTAAGTTGCTATAATTATAAAAAGAACTTGGCTAGGCTTGGTAAAGAAGGAAATTCGATAAAAATCGATTTACGAGCCTAAAGGTAAAATTGTAATTTTTGTAAAGTCTAATAGCAAAACGGACATTTTGCCAAATTGTGAATTATAGAATGTTTTAATTAATGTAATGATTAAATGAGTGAATTTCATCATGTTAGATCAAGAAAATCGAGATTTGGGCTTAAATCAAAAAGTACGAGGTTATAGACTAAAATGGAGTAATTAGTCAAAATTGCATTTGAGGTAAGCCTCTGTGACTAAGCATGTTATCCATATTATTGTTAATATACTTGAAATATATTTTGTTATAATTGTATTGAATTATATGTTGATGGAGTTATGTATGAGAAAGTGATGCCAAAAGTTAATAACACACATGTGATGATAAAATACATTATAAATTTGATGGAGTATGATATTCCATTGAAACGAGTAAGTTGTATGTAAATAATGCAAATATAATGTTACCATGTATTGCACAATTAGTATGGTCTGAATTGTTGACTTGCGTTGTGAATGTAAATTATGGGAATTTACGTAGCAATAACTCACTGTTGAACCTTAGGAATAGATTGTGATATTCGTGCCATGACATTGGGTGATATGTGTACTAGTGTAAGGCATGTCTGGGACATGCATCAGCTACATTATGAGAGCCAGTGTAAGACATGTTTGGGACATGCATTAGCATTGAGACGAGAGCTAGTGTAAGACATGTCTGGGACATGCATCGGCCTCGAGATATACAAGCTAGTGTAAAACCTATCTGGGACATGGCGTCAGCTTGTTGTGTGTCAGTGCAAGACCTGTCTGGGACATGGCATCAACACCGATAGATGAGAGCCAGTGTAAGACCTGTCTGGGACAAGACATCGGCCTCGATATATGAAAGTCAGTGTAAGACCTATCTGGGACATGGCATCGACTTTGATGTGCTAGCCAGTGTAAGACCATGTCTGGGACATGGCGTCAGCATCTTATCCCATGTTTGGGGCTATTGAATATCCTATAGTATTCCAAATGGTTCAACAGGAGATTTATGATATATATCGAAATGAGAGAAATTATGACCATGTTGTGAGTGGTATAGGTACTTACATGAAATTGATGAGATGTGAATTCAATTCATGTTGTATGATTAATAAGGAATGAATATGAGTAAGTATATGAGCATGTTGAGTAACTCAGGTATGTATGCCAAACTCATGAGAAATGATTTCGGTTTATGATGTACATTTGGTAAGGATGTAAATAGGTAAGTCATGCCTATGAGAATTATTTTGAGATGACCTTGTGATTATAGGCCTATACTTATGATGTATAAACATGTATTTTTACCAATGTGGTGAAAATGAATTAATAAGGGTTATAAACTTAGTATCATAAATTTACACTAAAACAGTTTTGGACAGTAGCAATAGTCTGACTTTGAAAATCCACCAAAAATTTTGGAAATTGAGTTAAAGGCTGAATAAAATATGAAATTAAATATTAATGAGTCTAATTTCACATATAAGAAACGGTGTAAGCAAAGGAGTTTCATACTATGAAATATTTGAATTGTTGTGAGACAGCGTTAGAATGATTTCGAAATCCCCTCTTTTGATTTGAGAAAATCATTGGAAATTGTAAAAAAAATAGTCATGAGTTATAATTTATATTATTAGAATTCTTAATGAGTCTATTTTCAATATAAATAGACGAGAATGTTATCTGAGTCCTATATTATAAGATAATTAATTTTTATTCAAGAAGGGTCGAAACTGTCAAAAATCGAAAAAAAGATAAATTTAAGGAATAAACTGTACTTATTGGATAGACCAAAAATTCTGAAAATTTTTTGGTAAGAATATATGTGAGTCTAGTTTTATGGAAAATTATCGAATCTTAATTTGATGTTCCGTAGCTCTAGATATAAATAATTTAGTGACTATGACTTGAGTAAGCAGCTTGACTGAAACATAAGTAAAAATGCAAATAGGGTTGTATTACCTTCAGAAGCAAGTTGATAAATTGCTTATTATTTTCATATGGTCTTACTAAGCTATAAAGCTTACCCTCTCCTTTCCATTTCTTTAGTGTTGTCAGGTTAGCTTGGGGTTGGAGATCATCGGAGGCAGCATCACACTATCAAGCCATCACTTTTGGAGTATTGACATATATGTATTAAGCACCTTCAAGTGAGTGGCATGTATAGGGACTTAGTTTTTTATGATAGATGTTGTTATGATTAGCCAAATGTATTGGCTTATATTGATTAATTGTATATAGCCATGAGATGTGGCTTATAATGATTGTGGCTTGTAAGCCTAGTTATTCATGATAAGTTCTAATGCTTGCGATGTGATGATTTTTTTATGCTTGTGGGACATGCATGATTGGTGTTAAGACGTGTGTATGATAAATGCTTCATGACCAATCAAAATGGTTATAGCCATGAAGTAATTGTATGGTACAGAAATAAGACGATGATGATTAAACATGAACGCTTAATGTTTAAATAAGGTCACTTGACAAGGTCAATGAATATGGATTAATGTGTCTAGACTTGATATTATATGAGTATGTGAAACTTGTGAACGACAGCATGTTAAAGTTAAGAATACACCTTAGTGAAGTCTGCTAAATCATTAAAATGATGCCATGATGTATAACTTTGATGTGTGTAAAGATGTGAGGGATTAATGGTAACAAAAGGCTTGAAAAATAACCTAAGTGTTAGCCATACGGGCAAAGACACAGCCGTGTGTCTTAGTTGTGTGGATGACACAGCCTAGCATACGGGTGTGTGGTTTGGCCGTGTGGTTAAATTTTGTTTGCTGACGTCATAGTCAGAGAGTTACATGGCCTGAGGACACGGGCGTGTAATAGCCCAAATTTCAACGATGTCAAAAATAGTGGTTCGAGACCACCAAATTCGAAAAATGAACTCGTAGATTATATTATTTAATATTTATGAGCCAAATGTAGCTTTTAAAAGATTTTTGAAATAGTAAATTATGTTTTATAAAAATTTATTTGGTCAAGAAATTAAGAAAAAAAAGTATCGAGATCTCTGTGTTATAAACCGAGAAATAAATATTTTTATAAATATTTATGGAGTGTCAATAAGGTAGTATTAAAATTCCGTTTGAAAATTTTAACGTTTGGGTGATTAATTAAATAAAAAGGACTAAATTGAAGAAGGTGTAAAAGTTGCTAGAAGGATTAAATAGCTCAATTGTCAAATGAGGAAGGACCTAAAGTGCAAATAAGCCTAAAAGAGATACTTTGGGCTGCACAAGCAGAGAAAAATAAGGAAAATTAAGGAAATAAGGGAAAAATGGGAAAATAACAAAATTTACTAAATAAAAAGGGGACTAGAATGGAATATCTAGAATTCTATTAATTTCTCTTCATTTTCAACAGCTGAAAAACAGCCATGGAAGAGAGTTCAAGCTGGTTTTCATACTCTAACTTCATGTAAGTTTAATTCTTGCTTTCTCCTTGAAATTTCTAAGATTCGGACTTTTACAATTGGGTCCAACTTACTATGTCATTAGTTTTTGATTCCATGGCTAATTTTTTAAAGTTGCTATGGATGAGTGCTAGAATCATATGATGAATAAATATATAATTGAAGCTTTAATTTTGATGTATGATGATTTTATCAAGTAAAATTGATGGAAATTGATTTTAGGACCTAATTATGAAAGAGTTTGGAATTAAGGTCTAGTGCTAAAATTCTGATTTTCAGGGGCTATGAAGTAGTTTAAAATGATAGACTAAAGTATTAATTGAGAAAATTAGCTCAATTGAGGGGTTAGTTGAGCAAGGACTGAATTGTATGAATTGTGAAATTTGGGGTAAAATGGAAATCAACATTTTGCACTAAAACTGTTTTGGACAGCAGCAGTAGTCTAACTTTTAAAAATCACCAAAAATTGTAGAAATCGAATTAGAGGATGAATAAAATATGAAATTAAAGCAATTTAGTTTAGTCTCTTATAGAAGAAACGATGTAAGCAATGAAATTGTAAATCATGAGATATAATAAATTTTATGAGACAAGGTCAGAATGATTTCGGGTTCCCCTATTCTAACTTTGGAAAATCATCAAAAATTAAAGAAAAATAATTAGGGGCTTAAATTTATATGTTTAGAATTCTGAATTAGTATATTTTCAAGAGAAACAAACGATAACATTATTCGAATCCCGTACTAGGAAATAATTAATTTTTAGTGAAGAAGGGCCAGAACTGTCAAACAACAGAACAGGGGTGACTTTAAAGAATAAACTGTACTTATTGATTAAACCAAAAATTCTAAAAATTTTATGATAAGAAAATATGTGAGTCTAGTTTCAGGGAAAATTAGTAGACCTTAATTTGGAGTTCTTTAGCTCAAGATAAAAATAATTTAGTGACTATGATATAGATGGACAGCTTGAATATTCATATAAGTAAATAGTAAAAATTATAGATAATGTTACTTACAAGTGTGTTATTTATATTAAGGATGTGGAATGGAGAGGAGGAGGAAAATATGTGAGTGACTAATGCATAAATTGATCACATGCTCGATTATATTTGGTAAATGTTAAACTTTGTTAAAATAAAAAATGTTATAAATTCATGTTTGAATTAAATTTTATATATGTTAAAGAATAATTTGAATATTTGATATTGTCTATAAATGAATATCCAATATTCCTTAGTAAATGTCAAGCAAAATATAAAAAAAATATGTTATAAGTGGAATATGTGTGAAAGAATGTGGTAAGTATTTTCATGGTTATTATTGAGCTCATTCACATGAATCTGTTATTTAAAATTGTGATAGACAGGAAGAAATAGTGAATGGCATGCTTATGTATGGTTATATGTATTTATCTGAAACACAAGAAAATGATTATTATATATTTGATATATGGAGACATGAGACTATGATATATGAACATGGAATATATTTTATAAATGTGTTCGTTCATAATTATAGAATTATGCAACTCAAGTGTACTATTTGTATAAAGATAGTATTTCAAATGATTTGATGAGTAAAGCTCCAATTTGAGATAGTCTGAGATCAAGACAAATTGTTATGAAAGCATATTTAAAATACATAGATATGATTGTTATAAGTTATGTGAATAAATGATGTGTAAAAGTATATGCATATGAGAAATTTAATGAAAGTTGAGCCCATACATGTTTCTTGATATTTATATGAATTATATGACTAACAATGTGATAAGACTAGGTATTAGGGCTCATGATCAATTCGAATAATTATGCTTTGCATAATTATGTTAATATAGAGAAGTGGTAAGTTAATTACCATGTCATATGAATTTATTAAATATTACATGTTTACTTTGTTTTACTTTTTCCCCTAATTAATAATGATTCGATAAGCTCCGGTAATGCCTCGTAACCTTTTCCGATGACGGATATGGGTAGGGGGTGTTACAAGGCGTGTCCTGGGCACACGGGCGTGTGACCCTGTTTCATGGAACGAAATTTTCTAAGTTTTCTCAAAACTTTCTAAGGCTCTCGGTTTAGTTCCTAACTACTTTCAATGCATGTTTAGGTCATTGTAGGCCTCTGTATGGGACATTATGCATGTGTATGAAAATTTTTGAATTAAAAAGAAATTTTATGGCCCGATTTTTGCATGTATGTGAATGTTTGAATCCGGTAATGCCTTGTACCTTGTCACGGCGTCAGACACGGGTAAGGGTTGTTACATTAGTTATGTCTCGGGTCTCTTCTGGAGCACCCGCCTCGACTATATGACCATCTAAAAGAATTTCCATCTAAAAGAATTTTCATCTTTGGAACTGATCAATCTATTATTTATTATAACTGATTGTCCTACTAGCACTTTGATTCAAATTAAAATATTAGATGGTATATAACACTTGATTATTCTCATTAAGTTTGTAAATACATCTAACAATTTACTTGTAATGAGTTATCCTTATTGAACTGCTGGTTCAAATTACTCTCCCTTTAACAATTTACAAGGTATTATTTCTCTCCCCCCTAATGTCGAGAAAACTATTTGAATCAAAGTTGTAATCACAAATCATGTCATAATTGAATCTTCAATACATTCAAAACATCTAATAGTACAAATAAACTTGTAATTGATATATATTCCCAACTTTCATTGAGGATTCACTCATCTTTGTGTGTTGTGGTGGAGCAATTGGAACATATACGCACATACAAAAGTTCAAAGATGAGAAATATTTAGCTCTTGATCATAAACCAATTGTAATGGAGAGTATTTATAACTTATTGGCTTGATGCGTACAACACGTAAATCAACATAATCTCATGTTGAAATAGGAAGTTTAGTTCTAATAAATAATAGTTTAGACATTAATCAGAAGTGTTCAATCAATAATTTCTCTAGACCATTATGCGTAAACTTTTACAAAAGTTTTTCAAACTCAATCAATAAAAGATTGAGATATAAACTCATTAGCATTAGCAAGATGAATTGTCTTAATTGCATGATCTGAAATTAATTATTTAAACAAGCAATCTTGCAAATGATAGATTACAAATTGATAACATATATGTGATTATTTTGTAGATGTATCTACCAAAATCATATAATATCAAAACTGTCCACATAGTGGATGAATGGGCTCATATTCATTTTAGAAATGCAAGACATTAAATCTCAACTTTAGCAAGTGAGTTTCTAATAATTAATTTTCATTGAGAACAAGCAACATATGAAAAATTTTTTAAATTAAAGAATCTACTGGTTCTTTAATGAATGTCCATATGAATTCTTAATTAATTTTCGCATTATATATGATCCAGGATGGTCTAACTGGTCACGCCAAGTAGTAAATGCATTTGTATCAGTAAACTTCTAGTTTACTTTAACATGTATTTCAATTGTACTAAATTGTATCAAATTAATAATTTTACTATCATTCATTTTACTTTGTATTCACATATAAGTGCTATTGTGACATTTACTACTGAAAATGTCTAAATCAATGTGATATTATAATGTCACTAAGTCAATAAAATAAATATAATTTTCAAACAATTATATGCAATATTCGCTTCAGGGAATATGCCAAAATCTTCAAATATCTAAAAAATATTGCAACTTCAAGTGCATCCAACCATAATGAGCTTTAGATAGAATTATCATATTTTATTGCTTATAAATAGATCTTTCACAGTCAAATATTTTGCTTCCAACCCCTCAATGGGGATGATGACAAAAGAGGATCAAAAAGATTATAAAATAAATATAAATTAATAACTCAATACTCTCTTTTTCATCCTTTCAAAATATATATTTATAACAATAGTGATTCATATGAAATATAATATTTTCCTCATTCACAATTTCAATATAAGATCCATTATAAATATCTTTTAAAAGCAATGGATTAACCATCATAGGATATTAATATATTAGCTCTTCTAGAGCTTTCGACTAATTTTGTAATATCAAATATTGGAATAATATTTGTTTCTTTTAGTACCAAATAAGATAAATACTTTCTATCTATAATGATAGAATTTATTAGTACATTCTCATATCCTTCCTCAAAGAATATTAACAGAAACAAAATGTTTATGCATATGCCACATATGTGGCCAATAATCTTTCATATCACATTGATAACATAAGTTATCTTTACCCTTTGAAGAGTTATCTTGAGAACTCTCATTGTTCTCTTATTTATTACTATGTTCCCACTTCTAGTGGTTCATGGCTATATATATCTTTTATTTTCTTTAAAAATTTTAAATTAGTAAATGTAAAATTATACTTTGGCCCCCTAAAATTATAAAAAATTGATTTAATTATTTAAAAATTATAAAGATATAGACTATAAAAAATTAAAATTTCATTCACCCCCCTAAAAAATTGTTCTGGCTTCGCCCTTGCTTCTAGTATATTTATACCTCTTATTAGAAGGTATGGGATCATTCAAAAATACTGTTAAATTCATTTTCATAATATTGCTACTGCAAGAGCATATTAGATATTTCAATCATATAGTGTAATGTATTCCTTCGGTGAATATATATAATACAAATACACGAGTATCTCATGTTATTTATATATATATGGTTTTAATGTAAAACACATGAAGATTTTATTTAATATATATCTTTTTAATCTGAAAAATAATATTATATTCTATAAAATTTTGCATAACAAGGGGCTAAAATATAAGCTCTTAAAGAGCTTTTTACAGTTTGATGCAATATTAGCTCTTCAGGAGCATATAATCATTTTATTGTATAACCTTAATGAATGCTTAATTTATTTTTTTATTTTTATTCATATAAAAATAAAATGAATAGGTATAAATAAAACATATATTAAACGTAATAAATAATAAATTCGTGTTACTAATAAATCATTGTGGTTAGATAATATATATTTTATATATCATACCACAACAAAATACCAAATAACATAATGTCAAATTAAAATAACCTTATAGCTAAAAAAGTTTAAATATAAACATTTTCTAACCTCTACCTCTTATGACATAATTTTATCTCAAATTTTACAATGATATGAAATTATCATAGACAGGGTGAATATCCCAAAATTCATGACAAGTAAGTATTTTCACTCACATTCCACAATAATCATATATCTTAATCAAAATCAAAATTAAACCAATCAATTATATTAAAAATGAAAAAAAATATTTATCTCCACATAAAAATACCAATAATTAAATGCGTGAAGGGTTTTATAAACTCATAGAGATACGAATAGTGAATTATATAAATTGAACTTTTCAATAGAAATCAAATCAAATTTCAAAAGAAGTTAATTAGATTGACTTACGTCACCATGGATGAGAAGTAGTGATTATAAACATCCTTTGTAATGAAGAAAAATAGATCATCCCCAAGCAAATATCAAAAAGTAAACTTTGAGAATAATCTTACTTATCGATTTTATATAGATAATGGTATCAAATCTTTCACCATCCTTAAGAACAAAAAGTAAAATAAGTTAATCAAGACAATGATAACGTATAATGAAAGAAGAATGAAAAATAATAATAAAATATCAAACATTAAATAAAATATACTTCCTGTAAAAATTTTGCATCTTGTCGTAAAAAATATTAGAAATCATGAAGGATAAATTTGATCGTCGATAAAAGGAATTATCACTTTGAGCAAGATTGTGTTGATAACGTATTATAAAATAAATAAAGATGGAGAGAATAAAGAATAAAGAAAATATGAAAGCAATAGAGGATGTACTTTATTGATCAAAATGGATGATTACAATACTTTATTAAAGTCTCTATTTATAGGCATAAGATATTCATAACAATTTTTATAATTAAATTTAAATAATATTTTTTTATTATTTAAATTAAATTTGGGTTTGGCTAGGTTGGCCCAAGGTGTAAAAATTCTAATCTAAGCTCGACCCAAGTCGAGTTTAGCCTATTGAGCTAGACAGGCTACCTAACCTTTGGATAGGTCTCGTGATATGTAATGATTTTAGTTGAGAAAAGATTATGCAAATGAAATTGATAATGATTGGCTTAGGTATGATGTAAGATTGTGTTCAAGAGAAAACAAAAATGAATAGTAATTTTTTAATTTTAAAGTTTTCTTAATTTATTTTTAATAATTTTCTAATTTAACATTTTAATAAATTTTCTTTAATTGTTTATATTTTTTTTACCATTTTCTAAATTTTTTCAAATTTTTTATTATTTTGACAATATTTTCTACAAAAAATGATTTTTTATAGTATTCATTAATTTTATTTTTAAAAATTTTTATAATTGACTACTAAAAGAAGTCCTCTTAAAATAATTAAAAATTATTTAAGCCCTCGTAAAATAATTAAGAATCAATTAAGCCCTCTACATTATTATTTTTTTAGGTTAGTTCGACAAGTTAGCGCTTAACAGCTTGTCAAGGGCTTGGACATAATATTGGATTCAAAATACTCAATTGGGTACAAATCATTATTCAAAGGGTTTAACTTAGTGAATTTTTTTGTGGGTGATTTAATTATTTTTTAAATTATTTTTAGAGGATTTGTTTGGTATTTTAACATTCAAAATTGACCTTTAAAATGTCAATTATGACATTTTTTACTGGGAAAAATGGAGTATCAGTGTCATTAAGTCAACATTCTTTTACGTAAATTCATGATGATTTTATTGTAATAGAGATGAATTTAAAAAAAAAAACTAAATAGTTGATGATTCAAATATTAGCATTAAATATTATCAATTTTTTCACTATTGTTATAATATTGAATTTGATCATTTATCTGTTAAATCATTAATTGAATGATGATGTGACTTTTAATCGATATAATGATAAATTTATCCATCAATGTTTAGTTCAACAAATTTAACTCTCAACGTGTGCTATTTTATCAATTTGGTTCAAAACTTCATAAGACTTCAAAAAAAAAAAAAGTAACAGGTAATAGTACTCTAATCAGATGGTTGATCTTTCTCCTTAAATAATTCATGAAAAATTTTCAACGTTTGGTGTCACCTTTTTCCAAAATTCTCTCCAAAAGCTTCTTTCAAAAAGCTTCCTTGAACACCTTTTTTCCCTGGTTGTTGTTTTGCAATAATGATAATATTATGACTTGACGGATGGAAATGTAGTAGCTCGATAGTGTTAAGTACTACTTCTCATTATAGAGTTGAAATGGTGGTGGAACCTAACTTCGAACTTCTTTTTAGAAGTCATTTTATTAATGCTTGAATAATTACTTTTAGAGCAAGAATTGAGATCACCTTTGAGGTAATTCTGAGCATCAATGTTTTTTTTCCTCAATTGAAAGAATTTTCTTAAGCTTAATATGACCAATGAAAATATTGATCAAATTCATATTTTATGGAAAAACTCAAAAAAAAAAAAAAAAAGAAACTTGGTTCAAAACAATTCCAAGGTTTTCAAAAAGAAGAGTGTGGACTTTGTAGTAGTCGTTACAACTAAAAGTTGTAATAGGAATGGTGATAGTGAAAGGAACCCAAAAAAGATAAGAGAGCATTTAAAATAAGACTTTGAGCCATAATATAAGAGATTTACAAAAAGAGGAACAACTCTTTGCACATTAAAGAAACTCAGAAGCCTATTACAAGAGTGCAAAAATACCAAGTAAAAATATACAAATAACCAACCAAACCACTCTAAAAAGCACATTCAAATGTGTGGCACAACAACCTATTTATAGGCTAAATTCGACATCTTCTCCAAGTAGTCTTGATAAAGTGAAACTCTTAATTATAATCTGAATATATTTTATTGAATTATCTTCAATAATTATCCCAAAATAAGATAGGATTAATCTCCTTAAAATCAACCTATAAATCTTCCAAGATAAGTGCAAATGATATGTGGTCACCGCCAAACGTGTGAACGTTTGACTGGAAAATATTACACCAAATATATATGAAATTAAAACAGTGTAATCTGCAAGTATATGAGTCCAATTGTAATATAATATTGTGTTACAATGAAACATAAACTAGTATTCTGAGGATCATACCCAACGGGTAAACGTCTTTACAATAATAAGTCTAAATAGTAATAATTAAATTCCATATTATGATAAATCATAAAAGAGGTAAACGTCCAAAATTAAATAACTAAAATAAATAACAACAAATAAAACACAAAAAACTAAATCAATTAAACCAATCAGAAAGATCAACTTGTTTCAGGGGTTGTAATTAACTTCGGATTCAGAGTTTGGGGTGGATTAGCGATTAACTAACCAATTATTACCTCTCGGCCTCTAACTGATTAATTAATTGGTTGATACTTGTGTTGGATTGTAGGTATGCCTCATGGCACAGTAGAAAATATATTTCGGCGATCATCAACCATGGGTGGACCCATGTACGAGGAATGAACTGGGTTGAAACAAGGGTAAAAAATATACCTTTTTGAAATTGAAAAACTGACGAAAAATGTTGTTGATAGGATCCCTTTGAACGATGTCGACCCAACCCGCAACAATAACGTCTCGGCCTCTACACAATCCACCCAGTCAAATAACGAACGAAAAAACTCTCTTGAACTTTTTTCAAAGAGAATTTTCAAAAATAGCTACTACACCTTTTGATTTTCTTTTCTTGGTAACCCTCACACAATCAGGGATTCATATTCCTTTTATTTTTCTTTGATATCACATATTAGAAAAAAAAAGGGATTGTTCCCTTATTTTTAGAGAAGTAAATGGAAAGTCATAAAAAAAATTATATTTTTTTCCAGAAGAATATCAATTTCCATGTCCTTTTATATGTTGACCGAAATTACTATAATTCTTTATATTAATAATTTCAGTAAACTATATACAATTAATAATTTGTATGAATCAAATTCATATATTAATTTTATATATGTTCTCTATTTGTATACAACAAGTTTGTACATATAATGTGTTCAATATTTAACTATAAAATTAAATTAATTCAATAATTAATTTAATTCATGTGACAGCTAAATACAATACCAAATGTATTTAGATTCTATTCGCTTCAACTATAGGGTGTGACCTTGTAGGCTCTTATAACGTTAGTAGAAATACTAGAACGTTTCTAATATTACAAGCAATGAGTGACATCTAGCAATGCATCATTGCTATCCAAGTTATAAGAAGTCATGTTTCAACATAACATTTCTGTGATAATTTTTTTTCTATATTATATCATTTTATCTTTAATATCTAGATAGGACACAAGTCATGAAATAGTCATACTTGTATAGTCCAATCTCATATTTCTTGATATTTCGAGTAGATTAATTTAAACAAATAAGTGTGATATCTCATATCAACTTATTCGATTATGACCATGCAGTCTAAGATATTGCTCCTATTATGTAGAAGGGACAAATCCTGTCTTGATCAATCATATCACACTACATAGATTGCGATATACCCAACATCAGTCTTTATAGTATAACTTGTTATGGTAGACGTTTGACTATGTCTGTAACATCCTGATTTTCGGGTTTTTTTTTGCGATTCTCGATATTTTGGTAAGTTTTTAAATTTTGGTATTTTGTTGTGAAATTCATAATTTGAGTATGTAAATGGGCTTATGGAAGGCCCATGTGTTGGCCAAAACCCGGTAGAATTTTTGAATTTTGGACTTAAGAAGTTAGGGGCCTTGGATAGGTGGCCTTATTAGAATTTGTGGGTAAAATGTATCACAAAAGAGCCTCTAGTAAAATGGCTAAGTGACGCCATTAGGGAGCTATAAAGGTGGCGTGTAAGTGGTTGGAGGAAGACCTGGGATCGATTCCCTGTGATGGCAAATATGATACTAATTTTTATGCTTTGAGCATGTAGAAGTTGTAGTTGAATGAAACTCTGTGGGAGAGAGTTTGAAATAGTCAAATGCATGGATTAAGGAGGGATAAGGGGAGAGATTTTAGGGATTTGAGAGGGGGATAGGGTTAGCTAATTTGAGGGGATTAGAGAGGGGATTTCTGCAGAGGGGTTTTAGTTAGGGATTTTTGGCACTTGGGTACTTGTTGTGCCGTTTTCTTCTTTGTAACCATAGGATTAGTCTTCTTTTTTCTTCTTTCTTCTTCCTAGCCGAATCTACCACCCTTCCTTTCATCTTTTCTTCCTTTTGCTTCTTCCAAACCAGCCCACTAGTTCCCTCCATTCATCTATTGTTTCTTTCCCCTACCTCCACTTCTGCCGAAATACCGCAAAAGCCGAAATCTGTGAAGCTAGGTGGTGCCGATTCTTTGTTGACCAGCAACCCTCTTTTTCTTTTCACTTTTTGGTGGTCAATTCCCTTATATTCTAGGCTTAAACGGATTCAAGAAGAGAGACTGTGGTAAGTGTTTGTACTCTAAAGCCAAAATCCCTATAGTTTAGGGAGGTGGTCTAATGTGGGTATAGGCCTTATTGGGTTCTTCTTTTGATATTTTTATGGTTTGTATAGTGGAAGAGCAGCAAGGCAGAGTTTCAAATTGGATTAGCCCGAATCATCAGAGTGACTAAATCTAGTCACCAACTTCGGCAAAGGTATGGATTCTAAGGCCATTATGGATGGTAGCCGAATGTGTAAGTGTTGATAATAGATGGTTCTCATTTTGGTTTAATTATTGTGAGCTGATCCATAAGCGGTTGATTATAGGAGAAACGTGTAGGAGATCTCGTCGAGGAATTCACAAATCAGGTGTGTAACGAACCTTCTTTCGTAGCTTAAATCGATAAATGCCGAAAAGCCGAAATGCTGAAATTCTGGCATTTCGAGGACTTGTGAGCAAGCGAACGCTCATTGGTTAGTTAGATTCTCTAAGTTTATGATCGGGAACATTGGAAAAGGCAAGAGCAAGATTTTTTGCATCACAGTAAGTTGGGCCTCGAGGGGCTGAAATCGGGCCCAATGGGCTTACGGGCCCATTTGAGTAAATTTGGTAGGAAATGAAATCCTGTTAAATTGCGCGTTAAGACTGGTAATACCATTATGAAATGTAGGCTAAACGGGCCTAGATGACTAAATCGACTATGTAGGGCCCATTAGAGGTTTTAGGCCCAATAACTCGGTTTCGCTAAAAATGGGCCAGAATCGCTGTTTAAACACATGAATTGTTAGTAACTGTTAATGAACATGGAAAACCCTAATATTTGGTAAAATTATGAAATTACCTTTATAATATGAAAATGACTGTTTTGCCCCTAGGTAAAAATGACCATTATACCCCCAAGGTTTAATTATAAATTTGATACATGGGATTTTGATATACATGATTGATATGATATGCACATGATATGTATGATATGCACATGATATGTATGATATGCACATGATATGTATGATATGCACATGATGTATTCATAAATGCATTGGGTTGGGCTTTTATATGGATGGAGGAAGTGCAAAAGGGCTTATGCCCCAGTTTACCGAAAAGGGCTTTTGCCCCAGTTATTAAACGAGGCTAGGCCTCCAGTTATATGATAAAGCAGCTATGCTGCCAGTGGAGAGTTTTGGCTGGGTGGGTTGAGTTATTCCCCACATGGAGAGCTTGGTTGGTACGGGTGGAGAGTAGCGGATGGAGGGTCGAGTAGTCTCCCCAAATGGGCTTGCATTCTTTCATTGGCATTACATGTGATAGTGAAATGGGCCTATGGGCCATACCATTTACAGTAAAGGCTTCGGCCCAGTAATATGAAACATGAAAAGGCTTTTGCCCAGTGTTATGCAATATGGTAAATGAAAAGGCTTCAGCCCAGTATATGTTGAGATTGGATTTGGGCTTAGGCTCAGCAGACTGATATTGTTTTGGGCTTTGGAAGGGGCTTGTTGCACATTGAGTTTCCAAACTCACCCTCTTTCCTTAACCTTGCAGGCGGGCCTTGATTTGACTTGGAGCCGAAGGGGATTCAGAGTGGCCACGATGATCGCTTTTGGGCTTTTGAATAAATGGTTGGTTTTCTTAAGTTTACCTTATTTATTATTTATTTTTGGGTTGTAATAAGGCCATCTTAACTTTATTTTCTTCTTTTGTGGGATTATTTAATTTTTAATAACTTTAATCTGGTTGATAATAAATGGGCTGGACTTGGGACGTGTTTTCAAAATGATACTTGATTTCAAAATAACACAACGCCACGATTATCCAATTTATCAAAGATATCAACTTAAGTAAATTTCAACTCGATATAACCAAGTGTGGCAATGGTTGTGGGCATGTCTAGGATTGGATCCAACCGAAGAGCTTGGTACTTAAGCAGCCTTCTTGGCTCACCTCCTCTGTTACGGATTCCTACCTGGTGTCCAACTTCCATTCACTTTGTTAGCTTAACAAAAGTCAGTTTTTAAACACTAAACGTATCATGGATTTTTAGACTTCTATGTGGCACGTCAGATTCGACCATAATGTCTGGGCTGGGTTTGGGGTGTTACATTTAGTGGTATCAGAGCCTAGGTTGCAATAACTCGGCTGTGGATCAGGTCCGAAAAAACTTTTCGAAAAAAATTTAGACCAAGAAGGGTATTTTTGGAAATGGTTTTGAAAAGATCTTCTCAAAGATATTTTGCAAAGGTATACATGATAAAATGGTTTAAGTTTTTCTGTTTTTAAAAAAAAAACGGGTCTAAAATCGAGAAATTCAAAACAAAGATATTTTTTTTCAAATTTTAAGAAATTCTATTTTCTGTGATTAAATACATGGTTTGTGGTTTTTGGTTTGGAGAAAGAAGTGGCGCACTGAATCCCCGGCACCAAGTCTATAAGTATACTCTCTTTACGTTATGTGAAATTGATATGATGCTATAAATAGAACTGAGACCCTACTATGATACTTTAGATAGGGTAGAACTGTAAAACGGTAGGAGTGAGAACTGTAGCTAGGCTACGACGTTGCGAAAACAATCCTTGAACTACTATATTTCCATAAGACACCTCGTAATAAACAATTGAACATTAAACTAATGTCATAAAAATTCGTAATCAGATAAGTCGATATGAGTACAAGAGGAGCTCATGGACGAGACCGCGGACGTGGTCGCAGAACGGTGCAAGCTGAATCTTCATCCTCGGGGCATAGGCCAGCTGAGGAGGCATCCGTGCCACAGGCAACTGAGACTGGGTCTTATGATCGGGCTGCGGGGGATGATGCTTTGTCCCAAGCCATGTTAAGGGTTTTGGAAAGAGTGGCTGGAGCTAGCACTTTAACAGTAAATAGGGGATCCATCTCGGAGTGACTCCGGGCTAACGGAGCAGAAGTTTTTAGGGGCGTATCTGGAGTAGCCCCAAATGTGGCTGAATATTGGCTAGAGGCAACAGAGCGGATTATAGACGATTTAGATTGCTCTGTGGACCAAAAGCTGAAGGGGGCTGTGTTGTTGCTACGAGACGAAGCATATCGATGGTGGATCACCGTGAGGGAGAGTACCCCGATTGAACGAGTAACCTGGGAATTGTTCAAAACTGCTTTTAAGGGGAGGTATGTTGGAGCTAGTTATGTGGATGCCCGTCGAAAGGAATTCTTGAATCTGACTCAAGGTAATAAGACTGTTGGAGTATGAGGCAGAATTCTTGAGGCCGAGTCGATACGCCAGTAGGATAGTTGCGACTGAATATGAGCGCAGTGTTCGATTTGAGGATGGTCTCCATTATAAGCTTAGGATATTGATAGCTCTACAGAGGGAGCGTGATTTTATTGCATTGGTGGAGAAGGCTAAAATAGTCGAGGAGGTAAAACGGACTGAGTGGCAGAATTGTGAGAAGAATCGACCCAGATTTAAGAGGGATTTTAGACCCTCGAGTGCTACGAATAGGAATGTTAAAAGAGCTAGAATGGAGGAACCGGTTCGAACAGTTCCAGTGAATACTTTTAGACCGCAGGCTTGCAGGGACTGTGGTAGGGTGCATATGGAGGAGTGCTGGAAACGAACTGGACCATGTTTTCGATGTGGGTCTAAGGAGCATAAGTTCAGAGAATGTCCTCGAAGAACAGCTCAGGAACTAGCTGCGGAACAAAGGGATGTCCAACCACAGTGAGGAGAACCACCACCACAGAGAGGTCGTGGGCAAGGTAGAGGTGGCAATGGTAATGGACGAGGACGTGGGGCACCTGGCAGGGGTGCTGGACATGCTGAAGCTCGACAGCCGGTGTTGGTTTATGCTGCACAATGTCGTGAGGAGGGTGACGCTCTTGATGTTATAACCGGTACGTTCTTCGTTCATAGTACACCTTGCACTGCTTTGATTGATATGGGTTCCACTCACTCATATGTTGCTTGTGATGTATCTGGGGCATTGGGTGTGCTTCCTGAGGAGACTGTGAGTGGGGTATCGGTGATAAGCCCTTTAGCACACTCGGTTAAGGTAGATAAACTTTTAGGGCGGTGCCTTTGGAGACACAAGATAAGATTTTTGAAGGAGATTTGATGGAGCTGCCATTTGGGGATTTTGATCTTATCTTGGGAATGGATTGGCTAACTAAGCATAAGGTAACGTTGGACTGTGCTGCAAAGAGAATGGTACTAAGAACTGCCAAAGAAGAGGAGATAATGGTCATAGGGGAACGAAGGAATTATTTGTCCAATGTTGTTTCGGCTTTAAGGACCGAGAAGTTGATTCGGAAAGGTTGTGAGGCGTACTTGGTATTTGTAAGTCAAACTGAACCTGAGAAGATAACGGTGGAGTCGGTTAGAACCATTAGGGAATTTCAAGATGTATTCCCAGAGGAACTTCCTAGATTACCTCCAAACAGAGAAGTCGAGTTTGGAATCGACTTGTTACCTGGAACAGCTCCTGTGTCCATTGCGCCTTATAGGATGGCACCAAAGGAGTTGGTAGAATTGAAAGCTCAGATTCAGGAACTGTTGGATAGAGGGTTTATAAGACCAAGTGTTTCCCCGTGGGGCGCACCAGTGTTGTTCATAAAGAAGAAAGATGAGACCATGCGAATGTGTATTGACTATCGGCAGTTGAATAAATTGACGATAAAAAACAAGTATCCGTTACCAAGAATTGACGATCTATTCGACCAACTAAGAGGAGCCTCGGTATTTTCTAAGATCGATCTTCGGTCAGGATATCATCAGTTGAGAGTCAAAGAAGCGGATATTTACAAGACGGCATTCAGGACTCGATATGATCATTACGAGTTTTTGGTGATGCCTTTTGGTTTGACTAATGCACCGGCAGCATTCATGGATTTAATGAATCGAGTGTTTCAGCCGTACTTGGATCAGTTTTTGGTCGTATTTATCGATGATATCTTGTTGTATTCAGAAACGGAAGAGAAGCATGATGAGCATCTTCGTGTTGTGCTACAAGTGCTAAGGGAAAGCAACTTTATGCGAAGTTTAGTAAGTGCGAGTTTTGGATAAAGAAAGTCACTTTCTTGGGGCATGTTGTGCCTACTGAGGGGATCAAGGTGGACCCTCGAAAGATTGAGGCAATTCTGGAGTGGAAACCACCGAGGTCTGTAACAGAAATCTAAAGTTTTTTAGGGTTGGCAGGTTATTACCGGAGATTTGTGGAATGATTTTCCATGTTGGCAGCACCGTTAACGAAACTTATAAGGAAATGAGCACCTTTCGTTTGGAAGAATAAGCAGCAAAAGGCTTTTGAGAAACTAAAGAAGGTTTTGACAGAAGCGCCAGTGTTGATTCAGCCAGAGTCTAGTAAGGATTTCACTGTGTACAGCGACGCGTCACATGTAGGTTTAGGCTGCATGTTGATGCAAGAGGGTAAAGTGGTCGCTTATGCTTCTCGACAGCTTAAGCCTCACGAAGTAAACTATCCTACACATGACCTAGAGTTGGCAGCGGTGATTTTTGCACTTAAGATATGGAGGCATTACTTGTATGGGGAGAGATGCATTATCTATACGGATCACAAGAGTCTTAAGTATTTGCTGACTCAGAAGGAGCTGAATCTTAGACAGCGAAGGTGGATAGAGTTGTTAAAGGACTATGACTGTTCGATTGAGTACCATCCAAGTAAGGCAAATGTTGTCGCTGATGCGTTAAGTTGAAGGGCGGTAGCAGAGTTGAAGGCAATGTTTGCTCGTTTAAGTTTGTATGATGATGGAAGCTTATTGGCAGAGTTACAAGTGAAACTGACTTGGGTGGAGCAGATTAAGAAGCAGCAGTTGGAGGATGAGTCATTGGTTTCTCAGTTTCAGCAAGTTGAGAAGAGGAGAAACCCGACTTTGGGTTAAATAATGATGGAGTTCTTTTTTTTCGAAGAAGAATTTGTATGCCAAAGTATTCTGACTTGAGATTGATGGTTTTGAAAGAGGCACATAATGGACCTTGTGCTCTGCATCCAGGAGTAAGTAAGTTGTATCGAGACTTGCGAGAGCTATATTTGTGGCCTGGGCTTAAGCGAGAAGTGACCGAATTTGTGGGGAGATGTTTGACGTGTCAACAAGTGAAGGCCGAACATCAACTGTCTTCAGGATTGTTACAGCCGGTAAAGATACCACTTTGGAAGTGGGAAAGGGTAACTATGGATTTTGTAAGTGGGTTGCCATTGACACCTTCCAAGAAGGATTCAGTTTGGGTAATTGTGGATAGGCTAACGAAATCTGCCCATTTCATACCTGTCCGAACCGATTACTCACTCCAGAAGCTGGCCAAGTTGTATGTGGCGGAGATAGTGCGGTTGCATGGGGTACCAGTATCTATAATTTCTGACCGAGACCCAAGGTTTACATCTTGGTTTTGGCAGAAGTTACATGAGGCGTTGGGAATGCGATTGGATTTTAGTACGGCTTTTCACCCTCAGTCGGATGGGCAGTCAGAGAAGGTCATTCAGATTCTAGAAGACATGTTGAGAGGTTGTGTTATTGAATTTAGGGGCAGTTGGGAGGACTATTTGCCATTGGCGGAGTTCGCGTATAACAACAGCTACCAAGCAAGTATTCAGATGGCCCCTTATGAGGCACTATATGGGCGAAGGTGTCGTTCGCCTACTTGTTGGGCAGAGTTAGGGGAAAGGCAAGTACTTGGGTTAGAATTGGTAGCAGATACTGAAGACAAGATTAAGGTGATCAGGAATCGGTTAAAGGAGGCAACGGATCGACAAAAGTCTTATGCCGATCTGAAGCGTAAGGATATTGAATATGCAGTTGGGGACATGGTCTTTTTGAAAGTTTCGCCTTGGAAGAAGATATTGAGATTTGGTAAGAAGGGCAAGTTGAATCCACGGTTTATTGGGCCTTATCAAATTATTAAGCGGATAGGGCTGGTGGCTTATCAGCTAGAGTTACCTTTAGAGCTAGATCGTATTCACGACATTTTTCATGTGTCCATGCTAAGGCTATATCGTTCTGACCCAACTCATATCGTGCCAGTTGTAAAAATCGAAGTACGGTCGGATTTGACCTTTGAAGAAGAACCTGTGCAAATACTTGATCACGACGTCAAGGTGCTGAGAAGGAAGTCAGTTCCATTAGTGAAGGTACTTTGGAGAAACCATGGCAAAGAAGAAGCTACTTGGGAAACCGAGGAAGCAATGCGTCAACAATACCCTCAACTATTTGGATCAGGTAAATTTCGAGGTCGAAATTTCTTTAAGGAGTGTAGAGTTGTAACATCCTGATTTTCGGGTTTTTTTTCGCGATTCTCGATATTTTGGTAAGTTTTTAAAATTTGGTATTTGGTTGTGAAATTCATAATTTGAGTATGTAAATGGGCTTATGGAAGGCCCATGTGTTGGCCAAAACCCGGTAGAATTTTTGAATTTTGGACTTAAGAAGTTAGGGGACTTGGATAGGTGGTCTTATTAAAATTTGTGGGTAAAATGTATCACAAAAAAGCCTCTAGTAAAGTGGCTAAGTGACGCCACTAGAGAGCTATAAAGGTGGCGTGTAAGTGGTTGGGGGAAGACCTGGGATCGATTCCTTGTGATGGCAAATATGATACTAATTTTTATGCTTTGAGCATGCAGAAGTTGTAGTTGAATGAAACTCTGTGGGAGAGAGTTTGAAATAGTCAAATGCATGGATTAAGGAGGCATAAGGGGAGAGATTTTAGGGATTTGAGAGGGGGATAGGGTTAGCCGATTTGAGGGGATTAGAGAGGGGATTTCGGCAGAGGGGTTTTAGTTAGGGATTTTCGGCACTTGGGTATTGGTTGTGCCGTTTTCTTCTTTGTAACCATAGGATTAGTCTTCTTTTTTCTTCTTTCTTCTTCCCTAGCCGAATCTACCACCCTTCCTTTCATCTTTTCTTCCTTTTGCTTCTTCCAAACCAGCCCACTACTTCCCTCCATTCATCTATTGTTTCTTTCCCCTACCTCCACTTCTGCCGAAATACCGCAAAAGCCGAAATCTGTGAAGCTAGATGGTGCCGATTCTTTGTTGACCAGCAACCCTCTTTTTCTTTTCACTTTTTGGTGGTCAATTCCCTTATCTTCTAGGCTTAAACGGATTCAAGAAGAGAGACTATGGTAAGTGTTTGTACTCTAAAGCGATTTTAATAGTAACTGTTGACAAAAGCCAAAACCCCTATAGTTTAGGGAGGTGGCCGAATGTGGGTATAGGCCTTATTGGGTTCTTCTTTTGATCTTTTTATGGTTTGCATAGTGGAGGAGCAGCAAGGCGGATTGTCGACTTATATTAGCTCGAATCATCGGAGTGACTAAATCTAGTCATCAACTTCGGCAAAGGTATGGATTCTAAGGCCATTATGGATGGTGGCCGAATGTGTAAGTGTTGATAATAGATGGTTCTCGTTTTGGTTTAATTATTGTGAGCTGATCCATAAGCGGTTGATTATAGGAGAAATCGCGTAGGAGATCTCGTCGAGGAATCGCAAATCAGGTGTGTAACGAACCTTCTTTAGTAGCTTAAATAGATAAATGTCGAAAAGCCGAAATGCCGAAATTCTGGCATTTCAAGGACTTGTGAGCAAGCGAACGCTCATTGGTTATTTATATTCTTTAAGTTGATGATCGGGAACGTTGGAAAAGGTAAGAGCACGATTTTTGGCATCACGGTAAGTTGGGCCTCGAGGGGTTGAAATCGGGCCCAATGGGCTTACGGGCCCATTTGGGTAAATTTGGTAGGAAATGAAATCCTGTTAAATTGCGCGTTAAGACTGGTAATACCATTATGGAATGTAGGCTAAACGGGCCTAGATGACTAAATCGGCTATGTAGGGCCCATTAGAGGTTTTAGGCCCAATAACTTGGTTTCGCTAAAAATGGGCTAGAATCGCTGTTTAAACACATGAATTGTTAGTAACTATTAATGAACATGGAAAACCCTAATATTTGGTAAAATTATGAAATTACCTTTATAATATGAAAGTGACTGTTTTGCCCCTAGGTAAAAATGACCATTATACCCCCAGGGTTTAATTATAAATTTGATACATGGGATTTTGATATACATGATTGATATGATATGCACATGATATGTATGATATGCACATGATATGTACGATATGCACATGATATGTATGATATGCACATGATATGTACGATATGCACATGATATGTATTCATAAATGCATTGGGTTGGGCTTTTATATGGATGGAGGAAGTGCAAAAGGGCTTATGCCCCAGTTTACCGAAAAGGGCTTATGCCCCAGTTTACCGAAAAGGGCTTTTGCCCCAGTTATTAAAAGAGGCTAGGCCTCCAGTTATATGATAAAGCAGCTATGCTGCCAGTGGAGAGTTTTGGCTGGGTGGGTTGAGTTATTCCCCACATGGAGAGCTTGGTTGGTACGGGTGGAAAGTAGCGGATGGAGGGTCGAGTAGTCTCCCCAAATGGGCTTGCATTCTTTCATTGGCATTACATGTGATAGTGAAATGGGCCTATGGGCCATACCATTTACAGTAAAGGCTTCGGCCCAGTAATATGAAACATGAAAAGGCTTCTGCCCAGTGTTATGCAATATGGTAAATGAAAAGGCTTCGGCCCAGTATATGTTGAGATTGGATTTGGGCTTAGGCCCAGCAGGCTGATATTGTTTTGGGCTCTGGAAGGGGCTTGTTGCACATTGAGTTTCCAAACTCACCCCCTTTCCTTAACCTTGCAGGTGGGCCTTGATTTGACTTGGAGCCAAAGGGGATTCAGAGTGGCCACGGTGATCGCTTTTGGGCTTTTGAATAAGTGATTGGTTTGAATAAGTTTACCTTATTTATTATTTATTTTTGGGTTGTAATAAGCCCATCTTAACTTTATTTTCTTCTTTTGTGGGATTATTTAATTTTTAATAACTTTAATCTGGTTGATAATAAATGGGCTGGACTTGGGACGTGTTTTCAAAATGATACTTGGTTTCAAAATAACACAACGCGACGATTATCCGATTTATCAAAGATATCAACTTAAGTAAATTTCAACTCGATATAACCAAGTGTGGCAATGGTTGTGGGCATGTCTAAGATTGGATCCAACCGAAGAGCTTGGTACTTAAGCAGCCTTCACGGCTCACCTCCTCTGTTACGGATTCCTACCTGGTGCCCAGCTTCCATTCACTTTGTTAGCTTAGCAAAAGTCAATTTTTAAACACTAAAACGAATCATGGATTTTTAGACTTTTATGTGGCACGTCAGATTCGACCATAATGTCTGGGCTGGGTTTTGGGCTGTTACAATGTCAAATTTTATAACTCACAATATTGAGGCAATGATGATCTCAAGTCTGAGAATCATATACGTAGTTATCACTATGAGCAATGTTGTGACTATTACATAATAATCCAAGAAACATACTCATAGCGGGTTAGTCCAATATGTTATTCTCTAACACATACTCATATATCAATTTTGACATCCTTATATCAATGAAAACACTTTTTCATCAATCAACTACACATTAGTCTTGATGGATTATCGTTGTCCAAGCCCACAATAATACTTGTCTGATGATAACTCTTGAAAAGAGTTATATTTCATGCCTTTAGACCTAGGTAATTGCTTGTACTTAGGTGAATTTAGTCGCATTTTAGGACATTCCATTCGTAATTCTCATTGCATTACATTAAGAAGATTGGACTATGCTTAAATGTTATTATATGTTACTTTTAATTGCTTGTTGTAGGGCTATTGTAACGGCCCATTTTCAGTGAAATCGGAAAAGTGATTTTGGGACCACAAATATGAAGTCATAAAATTTATTTTAATATTATTTTAAGGCCTACAACATGATAGTATGATTGTATAAAAATTTTGTTAAGAAATTCTACCATTTGTATGCTCAATTTGTGAAAAAGGACTAAATCGCGTAAAGTGCGAAAGTTGTGTTCTAATAGCTAAAGGTGTCAAATAGCTATCGAACTTTAAAATGAAGGTCCTTATATGGTAATTAGACCATTAAATGAGTTATTCGATGTGCATGGATAGGTAATTGAGTAATTTTTAAAGTTAGGTAAGGGTAAAATGGTAAAAAAGGTAATTAATGATAAAATATAAATAAAAGAAAAGCCAAAAAGCTATCATCTTCATCTTCTTTCATGCCATAGCCAAATTTCACACTTGGAGAAGAGAAAAAAAAGTTGTGTTCAAGCCATTTCCCTTGCATGTAAGTGATAATTTGTCTCGTTTTTGTTGATTGTTATGTTTTTGGAATCGTTGTAGCTTAATCTAGCTAAATAGGTGACTAATTTGAAATATGATTGAAAGTATGGGGTTTTACATGAGAGAATTTTATTTTTTCTTGTTGATTAATGGAAGAAAATGAACCCTTATTGTTAAATAAACAACTTTTGTTAAGTGAGTTTTGATGAAATTGTTAATTAGGGGTCAAATTGAGAAAAATGAAAATTATGTGTTAAATGTGTAAAATTGTGAAATATATGGACTTTTATATGCTTATATAGAATTTGAATAGGCTTTTAAAGGGATGAAATTTCATGAATTTCTTTTTACGAGCCTAAGGACAAAATCGTAAAGAAGTCAAAAGTATAGGGGCAAAATAGTAATTTTACCATAACTTGAATTTTGGAGTAAATTGAATAGAATGATGCCTATATTAGTTAAATTTGATTATATAGATCAAGAAAAGTAACATTCAGAATTAAATTGAGGAAAGGATAAAGTCGTGGAATAAACGACCGTATTTCTTCGTACGAGTTTGAGGTAAGTTCGTGTAAATATATTGCATAGTTGTATGTTTTGATTTAAGTATATATGTATATGATTATTTTAAATTATTATATAGAATTATTGAATACATAATCGAGAATATACAAAGATTTCTGAGTCCCGTTTGAACCTTAGGAATTCGTAGGATACAAATGACATGTCATTAGGGTTACCGTTTTGGTTATGGACTCACCGCAGCTTGTATGAGCTTACGAATTTGCAGTTTGTATGAGCTTACTGATGTTCAGCTTAGAAGAGCTTACCTTTTATCGCTTGCATGAGCCTACATGTTTAGGAATTGACAGATTACATTTTAGTACACCTCGTATGTACCACCCGCGTATCTAACGATATTCTAAGTGGTTCAACGTGCATAGTGTTGTTATGAGATTATACAAGTTCGATATGAGCAAGTACAGGTATTTACATGGAAATGGTTGATATTTGATATATGTTTACATAGCTTAGATGTTACAAGTACATGGAATTCAATTAATTGATGAATTCATATCTGATTCTTGGTTTTATGTGAATATATGACTAACTTGATTATGAATTGTATGATAGACTTTGGCCAAATTGAGTTGTGTCTTGCTTTGAGTTGCTTACTTAAATTGTAGTCAAATGGTAAGTCTAATTTTTGTATCATACGAACTTACTAAGTTTAATTGCTTACTCTGTTTATTTTTCTGTGTCTTATAGTGTTTGGGAAGTTCGCTCAGATTGGAAGTTGTCAGAGATTACACCACACTATCAAGCTTTATTTTGGTACTTATGACTTTATGTTTTGGGTTAATTGGCATGTATAAATCATTTTGGCTACCATATGTTTATTATGTATTTAGCCATTTGATTTGGCTTGAATTTGGTATATTTTGTTATGTAAATATGTATAAACGGCCATATGTTATATGGTGTATAGAGGTTATTTTGAATGCCTTGTTTATGAAATTGTGTTTTAGTACTAAATGGTTGGAATTGAGATGTGTATGCATGCTAAGTTTTAGGCACAAAGTCTCATATATGTATTTGACCATTTAAGTAGAATTGGGAAGTATATTTGGTATGTTTTAAAGTGGTCAATTGATGTGCTTAATGATATCATGTTGTATGTGTGGATATTACATGTTATAAACTTGATATTAGTTGGCTTTGAATTCCCATTTATGCCATGATTGTTATGCAAATTGATGTGTGTAAGTTGGTACCAATTGGGTGAGAAATGTGGCTTAGAAAATGACCTATTTTTGTCTACATGAGCAAAGACACAGCCAAAGACACGGGTGTGTATCTCAGCCATGCATTACTGGAGTTTACAAATTAATTATCAGACATTTCATTTCATCTAGCATTCATATTTGAAACCAATCAAAATCATACATATTGTACCTTAAATGAGCCCTCGAGGTCTAAATTTACGCATTAGAAATACAGAGGGACTAAGTCACAAACTCAAAAAATTTTTCGAAAATATTTAAAGTTTCCAACATTGCAGGAGTCACACGGCTGTGTGGCCATGCCATGTGACTTACACGGTTTGGAGGCACGCCCATGTCTCAAGCCGTGTGGGTATCCGGAATAGGGACACACGACCGTGTTTCAGCCCATGTCCGTGCCCGTGTAAGTATACTGACTTGGGTCACACGACCAAGTCACACGCCCGTGTGCTAGGCCGTGTGAGCATTCTGTTGTGTACAAATTTAAGATACAGGGGACACACAGTAGTGTCACCGGGCCGTGTGTCGCACACGGTTGAGACACACGTCTGTGTCTCTACCTGTGTGGATGAAAATAGGCCATTTTACAAGCCATATTTCTCACCCAATTTTGTGTCTCTCTACAATCAACATTACACATATCAACAAGCCACAATTAGACATTCAAAACAAGCCAAAATAAGTGGCTAAATTCAACACACTACATATAAGCCATAATTAAACAAAATACCTATACATGCCATTATATCCAAAATCAAAACATTCGAAAATACCAATAAAACTGATGGATAGTGTGATATATCTCCGACAAGCTTCCAACCCAATCGAGCTTCAATAATCTGAAAAGTAGAAGAAAACAAATACATAAGCAATAAATGCTTAGTAAGCTCGTATAAACTTTAATCATAATACTTGCTTTTCAAATATGAAATTTATACATATCAAGAATAATTTAATATTGCTACCACAATACTCATGAAGTTATATTTAACAACTCACTAAGTGAATAAATCTACAGTATCACTTATACATAATATTTCTAGCATAGTAGGATTTTAAACAACTTTAACTCTTCTAAAATTTCTTTATTTTCATTTGTGTTTCTTTACTTTCCACATTCATTCCATATGCATAACATAACACACTAGTCATAAGCATATCATTCAACCATAGATACAAGCTAGTGCATTTAAACATAGACTTTTTTCAAATTAATCACATTATAACTCATTCCATAAGAAATTGCATAACTTAAAACTTACCACTCTTTCATGAGCACAAGTATATTTTCATTTGAGCACTTACCCTTTCAACACATCATATAATAAACATATTACCATTTAACCAGTAACTTGGCACTTGTCTGAGCGTAAAAAAAAAACACTTGTTAGCATACTTAAACATATTTCATATAAATTCAACATTGATAAACTTATTTTATCAACATATCAGACTTGATTTTATTACTCATCATAACTTACATAATTTCAATGTATCAACATATCAAGATATTGATATATATACATATCATGACACATATCATTCTCTTACTATTTCTTCATATACATATATCATCCAAAAACAACTCCTGTTATCTTATCATTCGAAGAACAACTTACGGATATGAGTACATCATTTTTAGAAGCCCAAAGGCTGAACAGAAGCTCATGAGAGCTAAACAGAAAGTAAACACGGAAGTTCGCAATAAATGCTAAACCTCAGTTTACTTAGGTAATTTGCCATCAATTCGTTATTTACATTCGTAGTGCCATAACCCAGTTATGGTCTTATCATCAGAATGCCATAGCCCAACTATGGTCTTACATATAAACACTGCCATGGTCCAACCATGGTCTTACACGTTCATAGTGCCATAACTAAGTTATGGTTTTATCATTAGAATGCCATAGCCAAATTATGGTCTTACATATAAACACTGCCATGGTCCAGCCATGGTCTTACGTTCATAGTGTCATAACCCAGTTATGGTCTTATCCATCAATTCATCATTTACCACAGAACGATTGCACTCAATCCCGCATTCCACTTGTTTTGAACATTTAATTCAATTTCATAATTTAACAATAATTTTGTTTTCAGTAATAGATATGAATAAATACATAATATCATTCATCAATTTAATAAATAAACATTAAATTTTAACCATACAAACTTACCTGAATTGAATTGTAATAGTTGCAAGAGTTCAATGACTATTCCGCTATTTTTCTTTTCTCATGGGTATCTACGAAATCTTGATCTAAAATATAAAATTACTCATTCATTAGCATATATTTCAGTTCCAATTCATTTAACTATTTATACCCTTCAATTTTTCAAATTTACATAATTACCCTAACTTTTACAACTTTTACAATTTAGTCCCTTAACTAATTAATCTATCAAATCAACCAATTTTCCCCAATTAATAATTTATCCAAATATTCTAGGCTATCAAACAGCCCTTAAAAAAACATAAATTTAATACCAAACCCTAATATTTAACCATTTTCACAATTTGATCCTAAGATCAATATTTAACAAAATCACTTTATGATATCATCATACAATGAAATTAAAGCTCTAAACCCACTTGATATTAATAATTTATTTCAATATATTAATTTAGACAATAAAACAATTCATTTCATGCAATTTGGTTATTTTTGACATTTTTACAAAATTACTCTTAAAATTTTACTTTTATTCAATTTAGTCCCTGAGCCTAAAACATGAAAATTAGCCATTTTTAATGGAAACCCATGCTAGTTGAAATTCATATATTTTCCTTCTCCTCCTCTCCATTCCACATCCTTAATGTATATAACATGCTTATATGTAATATTATCTATATTTCTACTATTGACTTATGTTCATATCAAAGTTGTCCACTTGAGTCATAGTCAATAAATTATTTATATCCTAAGCTACAGAGTTCTAAATTAAGATTCGCTTGATGTTTTTGAAACTAGACTCAAATATATTTCTATCATAAAATTTTCAAAATTTATAGTTTAGCTAATAAGTACAATAAAATCTTCAAATTTATCCCTATTCTGCTGTTTATCAGCTTTGACATTTGCTTACTAAAAATTAATTATCTCTTAGTACGGGGTTTGGATGATGTTTCTATTTGTTTCTCTTGAAAATAGAATTTAAACATAAAATTTAAACGCCTAATTATTTTTTTTACAATTTTTGAAGATTTTTCAAAGTCAGAATAGGGAAACCCAAAATCAATCTGACCCTGTCTCACAAAAATTCATATATCTCATAATATGAAATTATTTTGCTTACACCGTTTCTTCTATGTAAAACTAGACTAAATAGGATTTAATTTAATACTTTAATTAACCTCTAATTAAATTTCTACAATTTTTGGTGAATTTTTAAAGTTAGACCACTGCTGCTGTCCAAAACTGTCTTATTGTAAAATGTTGATAACCAAATTTATAACACCCTCCTTTCCTTTTTCTACAATATTTCCCATCAGTTCCTCTTATTTCCCTTCACTAACATATCAAGAACAAGAACCTTATATAATAAAGCTCTACTTTAACATCATTTTCATACTTTTTCAATAATATCAAACTCAAAAATATATTGAAATCTTGATGTTCTTACATTGTCCTATTAATTTCAATCTTTAACTTGATTTTCTCTCTCCTCCAGCTTTTATTTCTTGAATCTAACTTGATATTCTAGCTCCCCATTGTCTCCTTATTATTTTTCTCTCTTGGTAGCTATGGAAATTCTTTTGATTTCTAAGTGAAAATGGTGAATTTTTGGTAAAATGGACCAAACTGTAAAGAAAAGAAAACTTATTTCTTCTTTTCTCTTCTCACGTGGGTGCATGGAAAGATGATGAAAATTCTTCATTTTTCTTTCTTTTTATACTAAATAAAATAATAATAAAATATCTCATTAAAATATTAATAAAATAATATTTATCTAATTAAATAATTATAAAATATCATCAAAATATCTCTAATATCATCATTGCCTTCTAGAGTTCTCTCTCTTTCTAATTGATCATTTTTCCCTTTATGATCTTTTAAAATTCCATGCTTGAGTCATCACTTAATTTGGTAAAATTATAATTTAGTCCTTTATAATTCTTCACCTATTTAATTTGGTCCGAAATCATCCATTTTCCTTAGTTTCTAGATCATTCCACCATTAAAATATTTGCACTATTGGTCCTTTAATTTTTTCATATTTACAATTTAACCCCTCAAATTTTGAGTATTTACTCTTGGGCAACAAAACATTTTTCACTTTTACGATTTAATCATTTCTTGAATTAATATGTCATAATATATTTCCCAATGTTGACATAACTCAAAATTTCCCTTTTTGTCACTTTATTTCCTTATTTTACTATATCAAGGATACTATCTTACTTTCTTACTGTAGTAATTTTTTGGGTATTACAACACCGACTTCCGTTTGCAAAGCTGCTTCTTCTAGATTGAGACCCGTATTTGAGGGTCGTAATGGAGAGGCTAAGGAACCTTCTTCCATATGATGAATGAGTGGTCCACCGAGTTCGTACGGACAAACCCGGCTACTCAACAACCTCTACCCTATCTTGTTTCCCAATTCAATCTCATTATTCCTCAGTGTACGGAGCCAACCTAAGTTAGTAAGCCTCCAGTTGATAAGATTCGTAAGTATAGGGCTGAAGAGTTTTGAGCTACAATTGATAATGATCCAAAAAGAGCCGAATTTTGGCTAAAGAATATGATCAGAGTCTTTGATGAGTTATCCTGTTCACCAACTGAATGTGTTAAATGTGTTGTATATCTTCTAAAAGATGTCGCATACTAGTGGTGGAATACCTTGACTTTCGTAGTACCAAGAGATAGGATCACTTGGGAATTCTTCCAATCTGAATTTCATAATAAATATATAAGTCAGCGATTTCTTGATTAGAAATACAAGGAATTTCTAGAGTTGAAACAGGGTCGTATGACTGTAACAAAGTATGAAAGAGAATTCATGGGACTGAGTAAGTATGCCCGAGAGCGCGTCTCCACTGAAGAAATTATGTGCAAACAGTTTGAAGACGGGTTGAATGAAGACATCAAGCTCTTAGTCGGGATACTTGAACTGAAAGAATTTATGGTTTTAGTCGATAGAACTCACAAAGCCGAGGAGCTTAGTAAAGAAAAGAGAAAAGCCAAATTTGAAGCTAGAGATTCAAGTAAGAGATTTACGGGGAAGTCTCTTCAGTCAACCTTGAAGAAATTCAAAGAACATCACTATCGTCCTATTATTTCTTTAGGGCATTCTAGTCGAGATAGAGATGCGAGACACTTCACTCCTAAACCCCAAACTACATCTGTAGCTAGCATGGGTAGTGTTAGAAATGCTAGACTCGAGTGCAAACACTGCAACAGACCACATTATGGTGAGTGTCGAGTGAAGAGTGGAGCATCTTTCAGGTGTGGTTCCTTTGACCACTACCTTAAAGATTGCCTTGAGAAGTCTAAGAAAGAAAAAACTCAATCTGTTAGGCTGAGCAATATAGTTGCTAAAGGGCGACCACCCCGAAATACTGGAAATATGAGTGGTAATCGAAATGTAACTAGAGATTCAACAATGAGATCCGAGGCATGGGCACCAGCTAAGGCTTACACTATTCACGCTCACGAGGATGCTTTGGTGCCAAATATTATCACCGGTACTTTTTCTCTTTATAACATAGATGTAACTGCTTTGTTTAGTCTTGGATCAACCCATTCATATGTATGTATGAACTTAGTGTCTCGTAAGAGTTTGTTTGTCGAGTCCACTAAATTTGGGGTCGAGGTTTTGAGGTCAAGGTATCGAGCCCCTTAGGTCAGTATGTCCTAATTGATAAAGTTTGCAAGAATTGTCCTTTGATGACTCAGGGTTACTGTTTTCCAGCCGATTTGATGCTTTTACTGTTTGATGAGTTTGATTTGATATTGGGTATGGATTGGTCGACTTTGCATGATGCTGTTATAAATTGTAGACGAAAGATTATTGAGTTGAAATGTCAGAATGGTGAGACTCTTCGTATTGAATCTGATGATTTGTATAGAAATATTTGATTTTATTTATTTTTTAAGGTCTACAGTATGAATGATTGAGTGAAAATTTCGTTAAGAAATTTTATTGATAGATTGTCCAATTTGACTAATAGGACTAAATTGTAATAGGTGCAAAATGTGTGTTCTAGAAGCTAGAGGTGTCTAATTGCTATGAAGTTTTAAACTGGAGGTCCTTAAATGGTAATTAAACCAATGTACTTTTAGTTGGACAAAAATGGACATGGTTAGGTGAAATTTCAAAGTTTGGCATTAAGGGCATTTTGGTCATTTGGTTAATAAAGATAAATTAACTAATAAAATAAAGTCATCTTCTCCAATTTAGTCCCCCATAGATGAATTTCCTAAGCAACCAGAGCTAAGGTTTTTGGCCAAGCTTTAAAGCTCGATTGTAAGTCTATCTTTATCCTGTTTTTAATGATTTTTACTTTTTGTGAATGTTACAACTTGATTTAGCTATTCTAAGGACTATTTTGAAAGAAAATCAAAGTCTAAAATTTTACCCATGTTGAATATTTGTGTATTTTGATGTTTGATGGTAGAAAATGCATGTTTGGTGTTAGATAAACAACATTTACCAAGTGATTTTTGATAAAAAGTCAAATAGGGACCTATTTGTAAAAGTTATAAAATGTGTGTAAAAATGTGAATAAATGAAAAATATAGGCTATTATGAGCAAGGAATATGTTCGGCTAGGCTTGGGTGTGATGAAATTGAATGAAAATCATTTTACGAGCCTAGGGACTAAAATGTAAAAAGTTAAAAATTTAGGGGCAAAAATTATTTTTGAGATTAAATCGAATAATGTGATGATTGAATGAGTTATATTTGATATTATAGATCAAGAAAGAAGAGGTTCTAACCTAAACTTAGGAAAGAACAAAGTTGTGGACTAAATCGAACTATTAGCCATTTTGTACCGAGGTAAGTTTGTATGTTAAAAATCAGCTTTAGAATAATTGTACTTAATACTTTAACATTGCATGAATTGTATGTTTGATTATGTGAATGAGTATAATTCTATGAACGAGTTCGACGACGATTCAGCAAGTGAGAAGTCCCATTGAACCTTAGAAATAGATTAGGATACAAGTGACATGTCACTAGGGTCATTATGTGTTATGTGATTATGAGATCCGGGTGCTGGTCTTGTACGTTCTACTGGTGGTTGATTATACTGGCATATGTTGCGGATACTTGACAGCTTGTGTGAGCTGCACCTTGTAGCTAGTGTGAGCAGGCCCATCGATAGCGCGAAAGCGAGAGATTATGTGATATGAGATTGATGTAGCATTGGCTACATATCTGGCACATAGTGTGCAAAAATCCTGAGTATCCAACATTATTATTTCGAGTGGTTCACAGGTATGTTAAAAGATGAGAATATGTGTAAGTTCATTCCGAAATGGTTCAAGTATGTACGTAAAGCTCATGCTTATTAAATGCTTGAAATGATGAAATGAGGTAAGTTTTGTGATGGAATGAATTATAATCATGAGACGATGGTAAATTTATATTTAATTATGTTATATTATTTGAATGTTAAATGCATGGTAAGGTTGCTTATTTCTTGCATACGAGCTTACTAAGCTATATAGCTTACTCCATTTACTTTCCATGTTTTATAGTGTCACCAAGCTAATTCGAATCAGAGATCGTCGGAGATTTGAATCACACTATCAAACTCTCATTTTAGGTATTGATGATCTTAGTATTTTGGAAGTATGGTATGTATAGGGACTTGGTCATTTTGTTATATGTGTCATTATGATTTTAGCCAATGTATTGGCTTGTAATTGTCAAAGGCTTGTTCTGATATTTGGCCATGTTAATTGGCTCATTTTGGCTAACATGGTTGTAAGCATAAGTATATTCATATATGTGCCAATGTCTTTGGTGATATGGTCTTGGTATGCTTGGTGATTGATAGAATGTGATTCATAGCATGAATGTGAAATGTTTGAAAATGTGATATATTGATGAGATGATAAAATTGTGCACAATTAGGTGTCTTGAAAGTAGTAAATTAAGGCTTAATGAATGTGAAATTTGCATGATTGATTTTAGGACATAATAAATGTTGTGAGCGTGATAGTGGATGGGATTGCATTGATATGTATTAGTCTTGATTGTGGATGTTTGATTGTCCAAATATGCTATGTTATATGACATCAAAGTTGTGGAAAGGTTTATGCTAATAAGGGTGGCAAATGGCTTGGTAAATAGCCTTTATTTTGTCCACACGGGTAGTGACACGGGCATGTGTCTAGGCCGCGTGTGACACACGATCTGTGCCAAGGGCATGTGTTTTGGCTGTGTGTGTAACACCCCGTACCCGAGTCCGTCGCCGGAGTCGGACACGAGGGGTTTGCAGACTTAAATCACTTCTTTGCACAATCCATTTTAAATTTTCCAGGCAAGCTGGCTAACTGCATCACTGTCACCTTAAAAATCATATCTTGAGTTTAACAACTCGAAAATCAGCTTTGTGATTTTTCCCTGAAACAAGACTCATATTTTTTTCTAGAATTTTTGGTCGGGCCAATTAGTACAGTTTATTAGTCAAAGTCTCCCATGTTACAGGGATCGACTACACTGACCTTTGCGCATTACGACTTGGATATCTCCCTGTACAGGGCTTCAATACTGATGCCGTTTGTTTCTATAGAAACTAGACTCAAAAAGGAATCTATGAATATATGGCATGACTTCTAATTATCTCTGGTTAATTTATAATGAATTTCCAAATTCGGAACAGGGAATCCAGAAACTGTTCTGGCCCTATCTCACGAGAACCTGAATATCTCTTAACATACTATCCATATGATCGTTTCGTTACTTTCCTATGAAAATAGATTCATCAAGGTTCGTTTACATAATTTATTCACTATTTAATTCCATTCCCACGATTTTTAGTGATTTTTCACATCCACATAACTGCTGCTACCAGCATCTGTTTTTTAAGGTAAACTTTACTTATTTCATGATCCTCCATGGATCAACTAGAGTTTGTCATACATATTCCAAAAGTGATCAAGAATAACCCTTCCCATGGCTAACCGTTACCAACATTTCCATACCTCTCGACGGACAACATACAAAACGATTATAATGCTATGATCAAAGTATATTTAAGCCATTTTCGCATGGCTATCCAAATTTACACAAAACCGAAGGGTACATGACCAACAAGAAAAGGGTAGTCCTATACATGCCATTTCAAAGTTCAACCAAAATTGTACCAAAAGGGGGCTTTGATAGTGTGGGAGACTTCGACTTCCAAAAATCCCGAGTCCGATAGCTGACGAGCCAAAATCTATAAAACAAAGAAACAAAGAAACGGAGTAAGCAATTTATGCTTAGTAAGTTTTGAGCAAGGGATTCCAGCACAACAAAAGTATAGCATTCATATAGCTAAATGGATAATTTCATATGCACAAATTTTCAATATCATACTTACTTCACATTACCAACCCTTATGTTCATACACAAAAGATCAACTTAGCCAAAGGCCGGTAGCTCATTTATCGACTGAGCGAATACAGATTTGTAAGGGATCAACTAATTCAAAGCACACACGAAACATACCTCATCGCTGGGATTTTACGAGCGTATTAATTTAAATTTTTACAGCAAGATCGCTCATTCCCAAATCAAGCATCTTCGGGGTTTAGCCGGATATAACCACTCGCACAAGGCCTTCGGGTCTTAACCGGATATGGTCACTAGCATAAAGGCCTTCGGGACTTAGCCCGGATATAGTCGCTAGCACAAATGCCTTCGGATCTTAGTCCGGATGTAGTCGCTTAGCACAAAAGCCTTCGGGACTTAGCCCAGATATCATTCGAGTAACCATGCACATATATCAATAAATCATGACACATTCATATTTCATTTTCATTACCAAAGCTCAAACACAAGACACTTATCACATTTACAATTTCGGCTCAATAGCCACATATAAGAGCATGATTTTGATTTACTTAAGACATAATCTAATCGAATCATAATTTAAGTCCCATTACTCGAAAACTTACCTCGGATGTTGTTGAACGATTCCGATGGCTATTCGACCACTTTTTCCTTCCCTTTATCAGATTTAGTTCCCCTTTGCTCTTGAGCTTAATTTAACAAATAAATTGATTTAATCATTTGAGCATCGAAAAGAGGAACTCAAGGTACTTGGCCCACATATATTCATTAGACATTAAAGTCACATATGTACGGAATCATGAATCAAACTCAACACATTAGTTAATACTCTCCTTAGCCGAATTTTCTAAGTCAAGATAAAGCCTTCAATATGCTTACCTATGGCCGAACAACACATCAACCTATGTACTCATTCATGTGGCCGATTATGCATGTCTATGTTGAGGCCAATTATATACTCAATACCACACACAAATGGCATACCTTTTACTAACTAATGCATTACATATTATAACTCAATACGCATCCATCATGTACTCCATAACCGAAACACCATCATATGTAAATATATACCTTGAGATATTGTATATGTCATACCAATACGTCATGTGCAAACATATATATATATGTGCAAGAGCCGAATCTCAAAGTTGATTATAACTAAACATGAACATAAATCCAAAACACAAATCTTACCTACCATGCAATAAGCATAAATTATACTTATGGATATACCATGGCCGAATACATCACAACACCAAACCATTTCAATTTTGGTCATGGTTAAACAAAGAACTTAATGTCTCACTCAAAAATGCTAAAAAGAAAATCCAAGAGTCATCAATCCACCATCACATGTATCATTAACAAGCTTCATATTTAGCATGCAATGGCATTAACACAAAATCTACCTAGGCCGAATATCATCCCCATGACATAGCAAAGATTTGAACCATGGGCTAATTAGAACTCAAGCTAGCAACTAAAAACATGCATGAATCTCATGGCACAACCTCAAACATACCTTAATCTAGATACAAGTATGGCCAAACCTCCTCCTAATCCTCTTCCAAACCAAACATGAAGCAAGAACTCCTTCCTCCTTCCTTAGAATTTTCGGCCAAAAGAAATGAATTCCTCCTTCCTTAGAATTTTCGGCCAAAAGAAATGAAAAAGGATGAACAAAATTTTTTTTTCTTTTCTTTAACTCACGGCAATGGGGGGAACACTCACACACATTCTTTCTTTTTTTTTCCATTTCTTTATTACCCATACTCCTTATTTTATTTTTCCTAACATACCTCACTAACATAACATGTTTGTGACATGTTTCCACTCATAGCATGGCCGGCCACTACTAATTAGGCAGGGAAATTTGACATGCAAGTCCTCCCTTTTTATTACATGCACTATTAGATCCTTATAGATTAGCCTATCACATTTCAAAAGTGTCACACAAATCCTACTAACTGAATTCACATGCAATCGACTAAATCGAAGCTTGAAATTTTCACACATTCATAATTACATATTCTAGACAATAAATATCACATTCAAACATTTCGGTGACTCGGTTTAGCGGTCCCGAAACCACTTCCCGACTAGGGTCAATTTTGGGCTGTCACAGTGTGTCCCCTGCACCTTAATTTTGAGAAACAGAATGCTCAGAATTGAGTACATAGGTAGAGACACGGGCGTGTGTCTCAGTCGTGTGGATGACAAGGCCTCAGGCACGGGCGTATGTCCTGGACATGTGAAGTTTGCACCTATTATATGAAAATTAAATTACCCACACAGCCTTGCACACGGGCATGTGGCTTTGCCGTGTGACATCAATTTGTTCATGTATTACAAAACAGAGAGTTACATAGGTTAGGGACACGGGCGTGTGTGACCACAAGGCCTGCCTACACAGGCGTGTCCCATATCTGCACGAGTGTGCAACCCTTGTTTAGTGGAAAAATTTCATAATTTTTGTAAAAAATTTCTAAAGTTTTCGGTTTAGTCCCGGACCACTTTCAAAGCATGTTTTGGGCCTCGTAGGCTCGTATTAGGGACCGTTTGGTTAAATGCAAATAGTTTTAATTTAGACGCAATTTTATGTCTTAGAATTGTCTGAATGCTTGTGTTATAAGTCCAGTAATGCATCATACTCTATTTTGGTGTTGAATACGGGAAGAAGTGTTACATTTAGTGGCATCAAAGCTATGATTTAGTCTATTCTCAGACTACCGTAGTGTGTGTAAGAGTCTAGCTATACATGCCATATATAAATTTTGATAGTGTGACGACTCCTAACAATTTTAACTGTGTTTTTATATAGTAAATGGATCCCGACCGAGACGTGGCTGATTTTGTAGAAAGTAATGTACCAGCTCCCGTCTAAGGGACCACGCCATCTGAAAGTAGACTAGTGATGATTAGTCAAAGAGGAGAGGTTAGAGAAGCCTTCTTCCAAAGGATGAATGAGTCGTTTGCCGAGTTTGTTTGGACAAATCTGGCTGCCCAACACCCTCCACCCCTACCTAACCCCCAACCGGTTCCCATAGCTCCCCAAGGTGTGGAATTGGTAAGGTTGAATAAGCCACCAGTTGATAAGATTCAGAAACAAGGGGTTGAAGAATTTAGAGAAAATGTCGATGATGATCCCGAAAGAGTATAATTTTGGCTTGAAAACTCTATCCAGGTATTTGATAAGCTTTCTTGCACCCCAGATGAGTGCTTGAAATGCGCTATATCACTTCTGACGGATACGACATATCAGTGGTGGAAGACTCTTATATCTGTACCGAGGGAAAGAGTTACTTGGGATTTCTTCCAAGAAGAATTCAGAAAGAAGTACATCAGTTAGCGATTTATTGATCAGAAACGCAAAGAATTCTTGGAGTTGAAACAAGGTCGAATGACTGTGATTGAATACAAACGGGAGTTTGTTAGACTCAGTAAGTATGCTCGGGAATGTGTTTCAATAGAGGCTATTATGTGTAAGAGATTCGAAGATGGGCTGAATGAGGACATTAGGCTATTAGTTGGGATTTTAGAGTTGAAAGAATTTGTTGTGCTACTTGAATGAGCTTGCAAAGTCGAAGAATTGAGCAAAGAAAAGATAAAAGCTGAGTTTGTGGCTAGAGATTCAAAAAAGAGGCCGATGAATAAGTTGTTTCAATCTTCGTCAAAGAAATCGAGAGATTTGTATGCTCGCTCCAATGTTTTAGTCGGGTATCCCAATAGAGATCGTGGGAAGCAATATTCGGGTTCTAAGGCCCAAACTACATACACAGCGAGCATAGTTAATGCTAGGTCTAATAAGCCTGACTGCCAACACTGCAATAGATGACATCCTGGTGAATGTAGGATGAATAACTGGGCTTTTTTAAATGTAGCTGCCAAGATCAATTTAGTCGAGATTTCCTGGAAATGGTTGAAAAAGATAATTTTCAGAATGCAAGATCGAGTAACATTGCTGCTAGAGGGAGGCCAATGAGAAATAAGGGAAATGGGACCAGTAGCAGAGGTGTATCCAAAGATTTAGCTGTGAGATCGGAGGCTAGAGCACTTGCGAGAGTTTATGCTATTCGTGCTTGCGAGGATGCGTCCTCCCCTGACGTGATCACTGGTACATTTTCTCTTTTTGATACTAATGTAGTTGCATTAATTGATCCTGGATCGACTCATTCCTATATTTGCATGAAATTGGTATCTAGTAAGAATTTTCCTGTTGAGTCTACTGAGTTTGTGATTAATGTGTTGAACCCCTTAGGCAAACATGTTTTAGTTGATAAAGTTTGCAAGAGTTGCCATTTAATGATTCGGGGTCACTTTTTTTCGGCTGACTTAATGCTTTTGCCATTTGATGAGATTGATGTGATACTTGGAATGGATTGGTTGACTCTGCATGATGTCATAGTGAATTGTAGACAAAAGGTTATTGAATTGAAATGTCAAAATGATGAAACTCTTCGGGTTGAGTAGGATGAGTCGTGTGAATTGCCTATTGTGATTTCGTGGATATCGACTCAGAGGTATGTAAGAAAAGGTTATGAAACATTTCTCACGTATGTACTAAACACTAAGGTGTCTGAATTGAAGATCGAATATGTGCCAGTAGTTTGTGAATATCGAGGTGTGTTCCCAAAAGAGTTGCCAGGGTTACCACCGGTCAGAGAGGTGGGGTTTGCTATTGATTTGGTACCGGGGACTACACCGATATCTATAGCTCCGTATAGAATGGCTCCAACCAAGTTGAAATATTAAAGTATCAGTTACAAAAGTTGATAGAAAAGGGTTTTACGAGACCGAGTTTTTCACCCTGGGGTGCACCGGTATTATTCGTTAAGAAGAATAATGGATCGATGAGACTTTCTATCAACTATCGTCAACTCAACAAGGTTACGATAAAGAACAAGTATCCTTTATCAAGGATTGATGATTTGTTTGACCAATCGAAAGGGGCAACAATATTCTCGAAGATAGATTTGAGATCCGGCTACTATCAGCTGAGAGTTAAAGACTCGGGTGTGCCGAAAACCACATTCAGAACGAGGTATGGGCATTATGAATTTCTTGTTATGCCTTTTGGATTAACTAATGCTCTTGCTATTTTTATGGATTTGATAAATCAAATCTTCTAACAATATTTGGATAAGTTTGTGGTTGTATTTATTGATGACATTTGATTTATTCTAGAGATGAGTTTGAGCATACCGAACATTTAAGAACTGTATTGTAGACTTTGAGAGATAAGAAGTTGTTTGTTAAATTCAGCAAAAGTAAGTTTTGGCTCCGAGAAGTCGAATTTTTGGGACATATTGTCTCAGCGGAAGTTATAAGAGTTGATCCGAGTAAGATTTCAATTGGAAACTACCGAGGAATGTATCCGAGGTTAGAAGCTTTTTGGGTTTGGCTGGTTATTATCGATGTTTCATTAAGGGATTCTCGATGATTGCTACACCTATGACAAAATTGTTAAAAAAAATGTTAAGCTCGAGTGGTCGGAGAAATGCCAAAAGAGTTTTGAACAGTTGAAAGCATTGTTAACTAAGGCATTAGTATTAGTGCAACCTGAGTCGGGAAAAGAGTTTGTGATTTTTAGCGACTCGTCATTGAACGGTCTTGGATGTGTGTTGATGCAAGAAGGAAAAGTGATAGCTTATGCATCGAGATAGTTAAAACTGCACAAAAAGAATTATCCGATGCACGACTTGGAATTGGCTACCATTGTGTTTGCTTTAAAGATTTGGCGACACCATTTATTCGGTGAGAAGTGCCACATCTTTGCCGACCACAAGAGTTTGAAGTATTTAATGACTCAGAAGGATTTGAATTTACGACAACGAAGATGGCTCGAGCTATTAAAAGACTATGAATTGGTAATCGATTATCATCCGAGAAAGGCGAATGTAGTCGCTGATGCTTTAAGTAGGAAATCTTTGTTTTCCTTGAGAGCAATGGATACGCTTTATCCAGTGATGGCTCGATTATAGCTGAGATGAAAGCTAGGCCGGTATTTCTCTAGCAAATTTGTGAAGCTCAGAAATTTGATAAAGAACTTCAAGCTAAAAGAGTTTAGTGCAAATCGACTAGTGATTCAAAATTTCAAATTGGGGCTGATGATTGTTTGATGTTCCGAGGTAGGATTTGTATACCGAGAGATACTGAGCTTATTCAAAAAATTCTTCACGAGGCACATAATTGTTGTCTGTCTGTTCATCTAGAAAGTACGAAGATGTACAATAATTTGAAGAAATTGTATTGGTGGTTAGGTCTGAAAAGAGATATTTCTAAATTCGTAGGGAGATGTTTGATTTGTCAACAAGTAAAGGCCGAACACCAAGTACCTTCGGGTTCACTTCAGCCTGTGATGATACCCAAGTGGAAATGGGACAAAATTATGATGGATTTCGTAACTGGATTACCTCTGACTCCGAAGAAGAAAGATGTTGTTTGGGTCGTTGTTGATAGATTGACGAAATAGACTCATTTTATTCCGGTACGTACCGACTATTCACTTGATAAGCTAGCTGAATCGTACATAGCTGAAATTGTTAGATTGCACGGAGTTCCTATTTCTATTATTTTGGATAGAGATCCAAGATTCACTTCATGATTTTGGAAGAAGTTGCAAGAGGCTTTAGGCACAAAGTTGAATTTTAGTACCTTATTTCATCTGCAGACCAATGGTCAATCTTAGAGGACGATTCAGGTACTCAAAGATATGCTTCGTTGTTGTGAATTAAGGTTTGAAGGTAGTTGGGAAAAATATGTAACAGCCCGATTTTGGGCCTAGTCAGAACAGTGGTTTTTGAACTACTATTCCGAGGCTAGAGAAAATTATTTTGATGTTATTTTATGTGATATAGCATTTTTATAAAGGTGCATAAAAATTTTGGTATATTAATTTTAGCGATTTCTAGTCCAATTTCAAAAAAGGACTAAATTGCGTAAAAGGTAAAAGTTGTGTTTTAATTCCTAAATGTGTTAAATGGCTAGAGCACTAAAATTGGGGGCCTTTAAAAGGAAATTAGACCAATTTTAAGTGTAGTGGCCGGCCATGGGACAAGAAATTTCAATTGGTCAACTAGTTAGGTGGGTGATGTCACTTTATGTAATTAAATAATGCCTAGCCTAGCTATTTCTTTTCCTTCTTTTCATTCTTCCTCTTACCACTGGTTTTTCCAGCCAAGAAAAGGGTTTTGAAGCTTTGAATTTTCAGCAAAAAAATTCCCTTGCTAGTAAGTGAATTTTAATGTCTTTCTTGATAATTTTTGCATTTTTGGAACCCCTAAAGCATGAGCTTTCAAATGAGGGGATTATTTTGCAAAATGATTAAGAGTCTAGGGTTTTTCCATGAAAGCATATATGTTGTTTTCTGAGTTTTTATGGAAGAATATGAGTCTTGGATGTGTTATAAACAACTTTCACGAAGGAAGTTTGCTTGAAAACACCTAAATGGGCTATTTTGTAAAGTTTGTAAAATAAGTGTAAATGTGTGAAATAATTGAATTTGTGAGTTGCTATAGTTATGAAAATGGTTTTTCTAGGCTTAATGAGTAAGAAAATGTGATAAAAATCATTTTACGAGCCTAGGGGCAATTTGGTAATTTTGGCAAAGTATAGGGGCAAAATAAAAAATTTTGCCAAAATGTGTCATTGGACTAATTTGATTTCATATTGTGTTAATAAGTTAAATGTGATGTTATAGATGATGAAAAACGAGATTCAGGCTTAGAATGAGGAAAAACGAAAAATTGATGTTTAGGCCTCTTTTACCAATTTGGTGTCGAGGTAAGTTCGTATGACTAAATAAGTATGTTGTCCATGTTATTGTTAATATACTTGAAAATCTATCTTGCCATGATTGTATTAAATTTTATGTTGATGATATTGCATATAAAAAGAAAATGAGATGTCAAATGTAAATAACCTTTATGTGTTGATTGAATGCTTGGAGATTTGATGGAATATGATATTCCATTAAAACGAGTAAGTCGTATGTAAATAATATAACTACATCGTTATTATATGTATTTGGATTGATATAGCATAAATTGCTTGATTGTGGAAATGATTATGTATGATGAGAATTGATGTAGAGGAACCTCCCGATTGAACTTAGGAATAAACGGATATTCATGCCATGACATTGGGCGATGTGTGTGTGCTAGTGCAGGACATGTCTGGGACATGCATCGGCCACATTGTGAGAGCCAGTGTAAGACCATGTCTGGGACATGGCATTGCAATTGAGACGAGAGCTAGTGTAAGACATGTCTGGGACATGCATCGGCCTCAAGATGTAAGCCAGTGTAAAACATGTCTGGGACATGCATCGGCTACGAGATGTGCCAGTATAAGACCATGTCTAAGACATGGCATCGGCACGGATATGTGAGAGCTAGTGTAAGACTATGTCTGGGACATGGCGTCAGCCTCAACTTCGATAGTCAGTGTAAGACCATGTCTGGGACTTGGCATCGGCATTATACCCTATGTTTGAGGCTTAGTGAATATTTGATAGCTTTCCGAATGGTTCAACGGTGAGAGTTACGGTTTAAGTTAAATGAGAAAGGTTATGACCATATTGTGAGTGGTACAGGTACTTACATGAAATTGATGAGATGTAAATTCAATTCATGTTATATGATTAGTAAGGAATGAAAATGAGCATGTTGAGTAACACAGGTATGTATGCTAAGCTCATGAGAAATAATTTCAGTTTATAATGCACATTTGGTGAAGATGTAAATTGGTAATTAATGCCTATGAGAATGATTTTGTGATGACCTTGTGATATAGGTCTATACTTATGATGTATGAATATGTAGCCTTACCAATGTGGTGGAAATGAATTAATATGGTGTGATAAACTATGGTGTGATAAACTTAGTATCTTTAATTTACACTAAAATAGTTTTGGACAACAACCATAGTCTGGCTTATAAAATACACTAAAAATAGTGGAAAATAAGTTAAAGGCTGAATAAAATATTGAATTAAAGTGTATTTAGTTTAGTTTCTTATAAAAGTAACCTTGTAAGCAAAAGGATTTCCTATAATTAGATATTTGAAGTTGTATGAGCAAGAGTTAGAATGACTTTGAAATCCCCTATTCTAATTTGATAAAATCATTATAAATTGTAAAAAAATATTTATGAGTTATAATTTATATGTTTAGAATTCTTAATGAGTCTATTTTCAAAGAAATAGACAAGAACATTATTCAAGTCCTGTTCTATGAGATAATTGAACTTTAGTGCAAAAGGGTCAAAACTGTCAGATAGTGAATCAACGGTAACTTTTAGGAATAAACTGTACTATTTGGATAAACAAAAAATTATGGAAATTTTATATTAGAAGGGTACATGAGTATAGTTTCAAGGAAAATTAACGTAACTTAATTTTGAGTTTCGTAGCTCCAGATATAAATATTTTATTGACTATTGTACAATAAGACAGCTTATCATGAACTTGAGAATATGATGGGAACATTGATAAAACATGTTAATGAGTTTCTTATTATTTTCATATGAACTTACTAAGAATAAAGCTAACCCCCTTCCTTTCCCATGTTCTCTAGTGTTGCCAGGTTAGCACGTGTTGGAGTTCGTCGGAGATACTATCACACTGTCAAGCTACCGCTATTGATGTAAGTGATTTCAAGTACTTTGAGTCTATGGCATGTATAGGAGTTTTAAATATTTGAGTATGTGATATTGCTTTAGCCAAATGTATTGGCTCATTTTGATTATGGAGTTGGTAAACCTATTTATTTATGAAGAGTCTTTAATGGCTTGGTATGAATGGTATGTGGATGTGATCATGAATGCTCAGTGATGAAAATGAGGTTTGATGACAAGTTGATAGCTATAACATTAATGTGGTAAAGATGAAGGTAAAATCTATGATATTGGTTGCATGTGAAATTGCCATGGTCATGACATGTTAGGAATGTTTAAGTGCCAAATTTTACCATGTTGTATGTTATTGTATAAGTATGCGTGCATGTGTTGTGAGGGTGACAAAATGGCTTGGAAAATAGCCTTGTATTTGTCCGCATGGGTAGAAACACGGGCGTGTGTCTAGGTCGTGTGTGACACATGGTCCGCTCCCATGGGCGTGTTGTCCAGCCGTGTGTCCTCTGCACCTAAGTTTTTCAAGTCAGTATGCATGGTAGTAAGCACACGGTCAAGAGAAACGGCCATGTGTCTCAGCCGTGTGAAGGACATGGGCGTGTGCCTTGGCCGTGTGGATTCAATTTGTTATGACCAAATTGGCAGAATGTCTAGGTTTTTGGACATGGGTTCAGGACACGGGTATGTCCCTAGCACACGGGCGTGTGGAGCCTTAAAGCATGAAATTTTTCCAAGTTTTTCTTAAGTTCTCGGTTTAGTCCCGAATCGTCTTTAATGCATGTTTTGGGACTTGCGAGCTCGTTTAAAGGACAAAATGTATGTGAAATGAAAAGTTTTAAATTGATCAAAATTTTACGGCCTGGTTTTATATAGTTGGTTGAGTTTAAGTCCAGTAGCACCTCGAACCCTGTCCCGACGTTGGATTCATGCGAGGGGTGTTACAAAATATCTACCTTTAGTCGAATTTGTTTATAGCAATAGTTTTCAGTCGAGTATAAAAATGGCACCGTATGAGGCATTGTATGGTCCCAAGTGTCGAACTCCATTGTACTGGACTGAGCTCAGTGAGAGACAGGTTCACAGGGTTGATTTGGTTAGAGAAACCGAAGAAAAAGTGAAAATAATTCGTGATTGTTTGGAAGTAGCTTCGAATAGACAGAAATCGTACGCAGATCTAAAACGAAAGGAAATTGAATTTCAAGTCAGTGATAAGGTATTTCTAAAAGTGTCTTCGTGGAAGAAAATTCTTCGATTTGGTCGCAAAGGCAAGTTGAATTTGCGCGTTATTGGTCCGTATAAGGTTATTGAAATGATAGGACCAGTGGCTTATCGGCTAGCTTTACCGTCAGAATTAGAGAGAATCCACAAAATGTTTCATGTGTTTAAGTTGCAACGATATTGATCAGATCCATCTTATGTGATTTCACCAACTGAGGTTGAGATTTGACCCGACATGACTTATGGTGAAGAACAGATCAAGATTCTAGCCCAAGAAGTTAAACAGTTGAGAAATAAAAATATAGCCCTAGTGAAAGTTTTGTGACCAAGACATGGGGTCGAAGAAGCTACGTGGGAAATCGAGAAAGTTATGAGAAAACAGTAGCCAAATCTCTTTTCCAGTAACATTTTCGGGGACGAAAATCCCTAAAGGGGGAAGAGTTGTAACAGCCCGTCTTAGGGTCAAATCAGAACAGCGGTTTCGAGAGCACAAATCTAAAGTAGAAATATTTATTTTTATTATTTCTTTAAGGTCTACAGTATGATTGAATGATTGAGTGAAAATTTCGTTAAGAAATTTTATCGATAGAGTGTCCAATTTGACTAATAAGACTAAATTGCAATAGGAGCAAAATGTGTGTTCTAGAAGCTTGAGGTGTCTAATTGCTATGAAATTTTAAATTGGAGGTCCTTATATGGTAATTAGACCATTATACTTTAAGTTGTACAAAAATGGACATGGTTAGGTGAAATTTCAAAGTTTGGCATTAAGGGTATTTTGGTCATTAGGTTAAAGACAAATTAACTAATAAAATGATGTCATCTTCTCCAATTTAGTCCCTTCTAGCCGAATTTCTCAAGCAACCACAGCTAAGGTTTTTGGCCAAGCTTCCAAGCTCGATTGTAAGTCCGTCTGTGTCCCGTATTTAATGATTTTTACGTTTTTGTGAATGTTACAACTTGATTTAGCTATTCTAAGGACTATTTTGAAAGAAAATCAAAGCCTAAAATTTTACCCATGTTGAATATTTGTGTATTTTGATGATTAATGGTAGAAAATGTATGTTTGGTGTTAGATAAACAACATTTACCAAGTGATTTTTGATAAAAATGTCAAATAGGGACCTATTTGTAAAAGTTATAAAATGTGTGTAAAAATGTGAATAAATGAAAAATGTGGGCTATTATGGGCAAGGAATAGGTTCGGCTAGGATTGGGTATGATGAAATTGAATGAAAATCATTTTACGAGCCTAGGGACTAAAATGTAAAAATTTAAATGTTAGGGGCAAAAATGAAATTTCTCCATAAAGTGTTTTTGGGAATAAATCGAATAATGTGATGATTGAATGAGTTAAATTTGATATTATAGATCAAGAAAGAGGTGGTTCTGACCTAAACCGGGGAAAGAACAAAGTTGTAGACTAAATTGAACTATTAGCCATTTTGTACCGTGGTAAGTTCGTATGTTAAAAATAAGTTTTAGAATAATTTTACTTAATGCTTTAATATTGCATGAATTGTAAGTTTGATTATCTGATTGAGTATAATTCTATGAATGAGTTCGACGACGATTCTGTAAGTGAGAAGTCCCGTTGAACATTAAGAATAGATTAAGATAAAAGTGACATGTCACTAGGGTCATTATGTGTTATGTGATTATGTGATTCGGGTGCTGGACTTGTACGTTCTATCGGTGGCTGAGTATACCGGCATATGTTGTGGATACTTGACAGCTTGTGTGACCAGCACAACGTAGCTACATCTTGACTGATAGCTTGTGTGAGCAGGCCTGTCGATAGCTTGAGAGCGAGCTATTATGTGATATGAGATTGAGGTAGCATTGACTACGTATATGGCACTTAGTGTGCAAAAATCCCGAGTATCTGACATTATTATTCCGAGTGGTTCACGGGTATGTTAAAGATGAGAATATGTGTAAGTTCATTCCGAAATGGTTTAGGTATATACGTAAAGCTCATGCTTATTAAATGCTTGAAATTATAAAAATGAGGTAAGTTTTGTGATGGAATGAATTATGATCATGAGACTATGTAAATTTATATTTAATTATGTTATATTATTTGAATGTTATATGCATAGTAAGGTTGCTTATTTCTTGCATACCAGTTTACGAAGCTATATGGCTTACTCAGTTTATTTTCCATGTTTTATAGTGTCGCAAGCTAACTCGGATCGGAGATCGTCGGAGATTCGAATCACACCATCAAACTCTCATTTTGGGTATTGATGATCTTAGTATTTTGGAAGTATGGCATGTATAGGGACTTGGTCATTTTGTTATATGTGTCATTATGATTTTAGCCAAAGTATTGGCTTGTAATTGTCAAAGGCTTGTTTTGATATTTGGCCATGTTAATTGGCTCATTTTGGCTAACATGGTTGTAAGCCTAAGTATATTCATCTATGTGCCAATGTATTTGGGGATATGGTCTTGATATGCTTGGTGGTTGATGGAATGTGATTCATAGCATGAATATGAAATGTTTGGAAAAGTGACATATTGATGAGATGATAAATTTGTGCACAATTTGGTGTCTTGAAAGTAATAAATTGAAGCTTAATAAATGTGAAATTTGCATGATTGATTTTGGGACATAATAAATGTTGTGAGCATGATAATGGATGGTATTGCATTGATATGTTTTAGTCTTGATTTTGGATGTTTGATTGTCCAAATATGCTATGTTATATGACATCAAAGTTGTGGCAAGGTTTATGCTAATAAGGGTGGCAAATGGCTTGGTAAATAGCCTTTATTTTGTCCATATAGGTAGAGACACGAGCGTGTGTCTAGGCTATGTGTGACACACGATCTGTGCCAAGGGCATGTGTTTTGGCAGTGTGTCCCCTACACCTTAATTTTGAGAAACAGAATGCTCAGAATTGAGTACACAGGCAGAGACACGGGCGTGTGTCTCAGTCGTGTGGATGACAAGGCCTTAGGCATGGGCGTGTGTCTTGGACATGTGAATTTTGCACCTATTTTATGAAAATTAAATTACCCACACGGCCTTGCACACGGGCATGTGACTTGGCCGTGTGACATCAATTTGTTCATGTATTACAAAACAGAGAGTTACATGGGTTAGGGACACGGGCGTGTGTGACCACACGGCCTGCCCACATGGGCGTGTGATCCCTATTTAGTGGAAAAATTTCATAAGTTTTGTAAAAAATTTCTAAAGTTCTCTATTTAGTCCCGGACCACTTCCAAAGCATGTTTTAAGCCTCGTAGGTTTGTATTAGGGACTGTTTGATTGAATGCAAATGGTTTTAATTTGGACGCAAATCCATCTCTCGGAATTGTGTGAATCCTTGTGTTGTAAGTCTGGTAATGCCTCGTACTCTGTTCTGGCATTGAATACATGTAAGGGGTGTTACAATTTGAGTGATTTTCCTATTGTAATATCGACTATGCTAGCACAGAAATATGTGAGAAAGGGTTGCAATACTTACCTTGCGTACGTACTTGATACAAAGGTTGTGACATCCCTAAAGTGACCCTAGTCGGAAAGTGGTTTCGGGACCACGAAACCGAGTCTTATAAATAATTAAATGTTATATTCTGTGTTATGATGTGAGTAAATGCTTGTGTGATAGTTTCATACTTCAATTTGGTCAGTGTATGTGAAAATTATTAGTAGAGACTTATGTGAGACAATTTAGAAATATGCTAGGCAAGTGCTAAAGTGGCCTATTAGTATATGTGGGAAAGTTCTTGTCCTTGCATGTCAAATTAGCCAAACTATAGGTAGTGGCCGGCCATGCTACAAATTGTATAATCAAGTGTGAATTTTATATTAACTTTAATTAACTAGGTGCCATATTAGTATGGAGGATGGAATAAAATAAAAGGTTAGAAATAAAGTAAAGAAAAGAAGGAAAGGGGTGAAAGAAACAAGTCTTTATTCTTGTTTCTTCTTGGCCGATTCCAAGAGGGAGAGAGGGAGCACCCATTCGGCAATTCTAAGTCATGAATAAGGTGAGAAATTCATGTTAGCTTATGGATTTTTTTTAGCATATTTTGAGTTAGGTATTAAGTTCATTACATAGCCCATGACAAAATTTTTAGTTTCATGGTGTCTTGAGCATTTGGCAATGGGGGAAATTGGTAGGGGATAGATTGATGTTTTAAGGTTTAATAGAGTTTAAGCTAGTAAATACTTAATTTTTTGGTATTTATATGTGAAAGAGATGAACTTGAAATTTTTGAATTTACATGAATAAATCTTTTGGTTTGTCTTAGTATTAAATTGAAGGGAATGCCGTAGGTGCTTGAATGTACTAACTAGATATTGTTTTATATACATCTCTCAATAGGTTCGGCTTTGTGCATGAATTTAGGGGATTAAACCTTGAATGATGTTATGTATAGGTTTCGGCTATGAATCTTTGTGTTTAATTTCTTTATGTGTTGATGTTCAAATTGAAAAAGGGATGTTAATTATGTTATAACATTTGCTTAATAATGAAAGGACATGAGCTTAAAGCTTGAGTAGCATTCGGTATTAGAGTAAGTTAAAATTTAGTTGAGTTGAGAAATGATTTCTCGAATGATCTAAAATAATATTCAGCCTAGGCTTGTAAACATGTCTAGTCGGTGTTAAATGTTTTACTTAGGAAAGATTATAAATTGAGTTTAGTGTTCAAGGAATATTTGGTTGGACACCTAGTGCCAAACGTGTTCAAACCCAACTTACCAAGTACATAAATACGATAATGCTATAATGGTAGACTTAATTGGAGTTCGGCATTTTGAGTGATGCGTTTGACTCTTGTGTCGATTTGGGACAATATGTGTATTATGTGAAACCAAATGATGTCTATGAAACCCTAATATGCAAGGTATTAAGCTAGTATTATGTTCGATGGGGCATGAGTAGAGCATGTGTATAATGCTTGAATAACTAGTTAATAAAATCATTCGCACTTAATTGTATAATATACATGTATTTAATCGAATAGCTAATTTGATAAGTTATTGAATAAGATCTATTTGTTTGAATCAAGCTCAAGGGCTAAGAGGGTCAAAGTCAGATAAAGGGAAAGAAAAGAAAAAGCAATCGAGTAGTCTATCCGCAACTATTCAAAATATCCGAGGTAAGTTTTAAGTATTAAAGCCTATAATGTGATTGAGTATGATATGTCAAGCACATATTAAAAGAATCATAACTCTATTCTAAATTTTTATGCATATAGCCTAATGGCTATTATGAAGTATGGGTAAGTTATTGATATGATATGTTGCCAAATGGATATGATATTATGAAGCGCTAAAAGGATATGTCAGAAGAGTAAAATTGTGATAAACCTGCCCAGGACAGCAGCAGTAACGTGACTTTAGAAAATCACCATAAATTTATGGATTTGAATTAGAGGCTGAATGAGACATGAAATTAAAGCTTAATGAGTCTAGTTTCAAATGAAATCAAATACAACACATTTTGAATTCAGTAAAATGAGAAATTTGATTCGTAGAGAAGAGTGGTCAGATTAGTCAAACAGTGAAACAGGGGAAACTTTAAGAAAAATCTGGTATTGATTGGCCAAACATAAAATTCTGGAAATTTTATGGATGGAAGATATACGAGCCTATATTCAGGAAAAATTAACGGAAAGTGATTTGGAGTTTTGTAGCTCCAGTTATAAATAATTTAGTGACTATTGCTCAGGAAAAACAGCTTGTGCTGAATTTGAGATTATGTTGTGAACATTGATAAACTTGTTTTAGTTGCTCATAAGCTATTGATTAAACCCATACTTGAATTCTAAATCGTGATATTGTAAGTTTATGAGTATTCGAATATGAACTGATAGTAAGGCCTAATGGCCGATGTGATGAATGTGAAAGTGTATATACGTGATAGGGCCGAATGGCCGATGTGATGAATGTGAAAGTGTATATACGTGATAGGGCCTAATGGCCGATGTGATGAATGTGAAAGTGTATATATGTGATAAGGCCGAATGGCCGATGTGATGAATGTGAAAGTGTATATACGTGATAGGGCCGAATGGCCGATGTGATGAATGTGAAAGTGTATATACGTTATAGGGCCTAATGGCCGATGTGATGAATGTGAAAGTGTATATATATGTGATAGGGCCTAATGGCCGATGTGATGAATGTGAAAGTGTATATATATGTGATAAGGCCTAATGGCCGATGTGATGAATGTGAAAGTGTATATATGTGATAAGGCCTAATGGCCGATGTGATGAATGTGAAAGTGTATATATGTGATAAGGCCTAATGGCCGATGTGATGAATGTGGAAGTGTATATATATGTGACAGGGCCGAGTGGCCAACGTGATGGATGTGAAAGTGTATAAATGTGATAAGTCCCGAAGGGCAATTGTGTCAGTACTATATCCGGGTTAAAACCCCGCAGGCTTTATGCGAGAATATCATCACTGATTAATGGCCTTAAGCTTCGTGCTCGTACTATATCCGAGCTCTAAAGACCCGATGACTACGTGTGGGGATTTTGTCCGGGTAAGACCCGATAACTTCGTGTGAAGATTATGTCCGGGTAAGACTTCGTAATAATAATTGCTTATAAATATATTCAATGCGAAAGGTTAAACAGGTATGTACTCCAAGTTTATGTGCGAGCTTGATTTGCACTAAATCATAAGGTAGTTATGTGATGCATACGAGAGCAATCTATGAGACTATTCCTATGATTATGTGACATCGGATCAGTGTGAGAGGTGATGTGAAATCATACGATGTATCTATGTCACATGAGCTCACTTTTATGTGAAATTTTATCTGCCTATTGTATATGATGAGATGTGCAGATTCGGTAAAGGGATGGTATGCCCGAAGGAAGAGTGAAATAAAAATACGAACAACTATGTTATAATTTGATTGTTATCTGTTGACACTGCTTAAAACTTACTAAGCATTGTAATGCTTACTCCGTTTACTCTGTTTCCTCTGTTTTATAGATCTCATTGCGAAGCTACAGGCTCGGGGATCGTCAGCAACTAGTCACACTATCACTATCCACTGCTTGGTACTGCTATGTTTCGGATTGTCTTATGGCATGTATAAAGTAGACTAGTGGCGAAGAATATTTTGGTTAATGTGTATAGCCATGCGAAAATGGCTTATATATGTTTGAGCATAATGTTACAATCATTTGGTATGGAATGGTTAATCGCTATCATAATTTGTGCTATTTATGCTAAAAGGGCTAGTTGAATCATGGAAACTATGAAATAGGTAAAGTCTACCTTAAAGGCAGATGCTGGCAGCAGCAGTGATGTAGATTTGGAAAAATCACTAAAAATAGTAGGATTGGAATTAAATAGTGAATAAATTATGTAAACGAACCTTGATGAATCTATTTTCATAGGAAAGTAACGAAACGATCATATGGACAGTATGTTAAGAGATATTCAGGTTCTAGTGAGACAGGGCCAGAACGGTTTCTGGATTCTCTGTTCCGACTTTGGAAATTCATTATAAATTAACCAGAGATAATTAGGAGTCATGCCATATATGTATAGATTCCTCTCTGAGTCTAGTTTCTATAGAAACAAACGGCATCAGTATTGAAGCTCTGTGCAGGGAGATATCCAAGTCGTAATACGCAAAGGTCAGTGTAGTCGATCCCTGTAACAAGGGAGACTTTGACTAATAAAATGTATTAATTGGCCTGACCAAAAATTCTAGAAAAAATATGTAGATGGGAATATGAGTCTAGTTTCAGGGAAAATTTACGGAACTGGATTTCGAGTTTCAGAACTCAAGATATGATTTTTAAAGCGACTAGTACGAAGATTGGCAGCTTGTCCGGGAAATTTTTTTTTAGTGGTTTGAAGTCTGTTAACACCTCGTGTTCGACTCCGGCGACGGCCTCAGGTTCGGGGTGTTACAAAGGTGCCGGAATCGAAGATTGAACCAGTGCCGGTAGTGTGCGAATATTCAGATGTGTTTCTAGAGGAATTACCCGGGTTACCATCGATTAGAAAGGTCAAATTTGCTATTGAGTTATTACCGGGAACATCATCGACATCGATAGCTCTGTACTGAATGGCTCGGACAGAGTTGAAAGAGTTGAAAGCTTAGTTGCAAGAGTTAACGGATAGAGGTTTTGCACGACTGAGTTTCTTACGTTCGGGTGCATCGGTTTTATTTGTAAAGAAGAAAGATGGATCAATGAGACCGTGTATCAATTATAGATAGCTCAATAAGGTTACGATTAAAAATAAGTTTTCTTTGTCGAGAATTGATGATTTATTTGATCAGTTAAAAGGAGCAATAGTATTTTCAAAGATTGATTTACGATCTGGTTATTATCAGTTGCGGGTTAAAGATTCAGATGTGCCAAAAACTGTGTTCAGAACCAGGTACGTGCATTATGAATTTCTTGTTATGTCATTTGGGTTAACTAATGCTCCTGCAGTTTTTATGGATTTGATGAATAGAATTTTCAAATTGTATTTAGACAGATTCGTTGTTGTATTCATTGATGATATTATGATATATTCCCGAGATGAGTCTGAACATGCTGAATATTTGAGAATTGTGTTACAAACGTTGAGAGATAAACAACTATTTGCTAAATTTAGAAAATGTGAGTTTTGGCTCTGAAAAGTCATTTTTCTTAGACAAATTGTATCAACGTATCCCATTTGAGTATATTCGAGTAAGATTTCGACAATTGTTGATTGGAAACCACCAAGAAACATTCCTGAGGTCAGGAGTTTCTTAGGGTTAGCAGGTTATTATCGGAGATTTGTTAAGGGTTTTTCAATGATTGCTACACCGATGACTCGGTTAGTACAGAAAGATGTGAAATTTGAGTGGTCTGAAAAATGCCAATAGAGCTTCAACTAGTTGAAAGCACTATTAACCAAAGCATCAATTTTGGTTCAGCTTGAGTTGGGTAAAGAGTTTGTGATTTTCAGTGATGCGTCATGGAACAATTTGGGTTGTGTTTTAATACAAAAAGGCATAGTGATAGCCTATGCTTCTAAACAGTTAAAGCTGCATGAAATGAATTATCTAACACACGACTTGGAATTGGCTGCAATTGTGTTTGCATTAAAGATTTGGAGATCGATTACAAGAGCTTGAAGTATTTGATGTCACAAAAAAGTTTAAACTTGAGACTGCGAAGATGGATCAAATTATTGAAAGACTATAAGTTAGTAATTGATTATCACCTAGGGAAAGTAAATGTAGTCGAAGATGCTCTGAGTAGAAAATCTTTGTTTACTTTAAGTGCGATGAATATGCAATTGACCTTGTAAGAAGATGGTTTGATCTTAGCTGAGTTAAAAGTTAAACTGATGTTTCTTCAGCAAATATGAGAAGCTCAGAAATGTGATAATGATTTGCAAGCTAAGCGGGTAGTCGACTACTGACTCAGAGTTCCAGATCAGGTCTGATGATTGTTTATTGTTCTGAGGTAGAGTTTGTGTGTCAAAAGATACAGAACTTATATAGAAAATTCTATATGAAGCTCATAATGGCAGCTTGTCTATTCATCTGGGGAGTAACAAGATGTACAATGATTTGAGATAGATATACTGGTGGTCGGGTACGTAACACCCCACACCCGTACCCTTCGTCGAGACGAGATACGAGGCATTACCTAACTCTAAACTAAAGCTTTCATACATTTTCGAGTCACCAAACTCGACTTAATTTAAAACTTTTTCAATTTCTATTTTAAACTTCTTATCATAGGCCTACGAGTCCCAAATCGACCATTGGATACTATTCGGGCTCAACCTGGGTCCTTAAGCCATCTATAGAAAAATTTATCTTTGAAACAGGGCACACTCTTGTTTGGAAGGGCAACACGCCCGTGTGACCAATTCAACATGGTCGGGCTATTGGCCCGTATGACTCACAAGGCCTAAGCAATAGAGGTCCTGTGTGACTCCACGGCCTAAGCAATAGAGGGACATACTCGTGTCCTCTACCCGTGTAGAATTAATTCTAAATACACACCTACAGGGGTTTTCACACGGTCTGGCACAAGCCCGTGTCCCTCACCCGTGTCTTTCACACAGCCATGACACGCCCGTGTCCTAGCCCGTGTGCAAAAACTTGAACATTCTATTTCTGACGTCAGCATACCTAAATGTCACACGGCCAAGGCACACGCCCGTGTGCTAGGCCATGTCCCTCGCACGGCTGAGACACACGGCCGTGTCTCTGCCCGTGTGTTTACTATCATGCATACTAACTTGAAATTTTTATGTGCAGGGGACACACGGCCAGACCACACGCCCATAGGGCAGACCGTGCGTTACACATGGCCTAGGCACACGCCCGTTTGTCTACTTAAATGGACAATATAAGGCTAGTTACCAAGCCTATTTGCCACCCTTACTTACACAACCTACATAATAGCAACCACAATCAAGATAAGACTATCTCATGCAACCAAATTAGCCATAATAGACAACATTTCATTTGTGCATTTTATTCATCTATGAAAATAACATCTTTGCATATAAATCAAAATAAATATTAGCCATCATTTGAGGCTTAATACAAAATGAAGGGTTTCCAACCCAAGCCAACACATTTGGCCAGTTCTCAATGACACAAAAATAGTAAAGTCTAAGCCCTATACATATCATATTCAAAAATATAAATCAAACTATATCGAATGCTTTGATTGATAGTGTGATCGATATCTCTGATTTCCTTTGGTCCTTGAGCTTGATAGGCGGCACTATAAGAAAATGAAAAAGGAGAGGCAGTAAGCATAAAGCTTAGTAAGTTGCACATAAATAAATATACAACATAACTTTTCCATTCATCAACAAGTATCATAATACACAAGTGGCATAAGCAAAACTTACTCATCAATATTCAATACACCTCATATAGCATATATTAAGCTCACATTTCATACATACCATATAGGTACTTGTACCACTCACAACACGGTTATACTTCCCTTGTTAACTTGAAATCATATTTTCACAGTTGAACCATTTGGAACATTATCAGATACTCATTTAGCCTCAAACATGGGGTCAGGGGCCAGTGCCATGTCCCAGACATTGTCTTACACAAGTTCTAGCATATCTGTGCCGATGCCATGTCCCAGACATGGTCTTACACTAACACATCTCGTAGCCGATGCATGTCCTAGACATGCCTTACACTGGCTTACGTCTCGAGGCCGATGCATGTCCCAGACATGTCTTACACTAGCACTCTTCTCAATGTCGATGCCATGTCCCAGATATGCCTTACACTAGCTCTCATAATGTGGCCAATGCATGTCCCAGACATGTCTTACAGTAGCTCACACAAGTGACCCAAACGTCATGGCATGAATATCCGATTTCTTTCCTAAGGTTCAATCGGGAATTCCACTATCTCTAGTCTCATCACATTTTTTCATTTCCACAATCAAGCAATTTCTACTATAATAATTTCAATACAATTCAAATACATATATTATTAATGTAGTTGTACTATTTACATACAACTTACCTCGGATTACAAATTGTGACGATTAGTCAATTTAGTCGATTTGCTTGGCTTTCCCCCGGTCTAGGTTCGGATTCGGTATTTCTTAATCTATAATAGAAAAATGTATTTATTTAGTCACTAATTAAAATTAGGCAATCAAAAATTTATATCTTTGGTAAAACGACCATTTTGCCCTAGACTTTGACAAAATGACCATTTTTCCCCTAGGCTCAAAAATCAATTTTTGTTGAATTTCTTCTTATCTTAAGTCTAATTGAACCCTTTTTACTCTTGTAGCAACTCCAAATTCCCACTATATTACACATTTATCATCTATTTTACAACTTATGCAAAATAGTCCTTTTAGGTGTTTTCATGCTAACACCTTTCACAAAAGTTGTTTATTAGACACCCAATACTCATTTTCTTACTTAAAAACTCAGAAAACATTACAAATATTTTCATGGTAAAATCCTAAACTCTTAATCATTTTACAAAATAGTACCCTCATTTGAAAGTTCATGCTTCAAGGGTCTCAAAAATGAAAAAATCATCAAGAAAACTATCAAAATAACTTACTTCTGAGGATTACAAGTTGCTAAAATTTCTAAGCTTTCAAACCCCCTTCAATGGATGATTTTTTGTGGAGAAAGAAGATGAAAAAGGGATGATATCATCTTTCCTTTATTTACTCATATTTTAGTAAAAATAAGCCACCTAAGTTACCAAATTTTGAAAATTTGACCACCTTTGTCTCCTATGGCTGGACATGCCTCCCTAAAGGGTCTAATTTCCCTTTAAAGACCCCCAATTTAGGTTCTCTGGCTATTTGGCACTTTTAGCTATCAAAATAGGAATTTTGCATTTTATGCGATTTAGTCCTTTTTCACAATTGGGCTCACAAACGTCACAATTAACTCACCAAATTTTCCATGCACTCTTAAAAACATGCTATAACATCTAAATAATTATAAAATAATTTATTTGACTCTGGATTTGTGGTCTTGAGACCACTATTCTGACTAGACCCTAAATCGGGCTATTATAGGGTATGAAACATGACATTTCTAATTTTGTATCGAGATGTTTGATTTGTCAACAGGGTAAAGTCAAACATCAAGTTTCTTCAAGAATGTTACAGCTGGTGATGATATCAAAATGAAAATAGGATAGAGTTACGATGGATTTCGTATCGAGATTACCTCTGTCTCTGAAAAAGAAAGATGCTTTCTGGGTTGTTGTTGATCGGTTGACGAAGTCCACACATTTTATTTCAGTGCGTACAGGCTTCTCTCTTGATAGACTAGTTGATTTGTATATTTCTGAGATTTTCAGATTGCACAAAGTACCAATCTCTATTATTTCGGATAAAGATCCACGGTTCATCATGATTTTGGAAGAAGTTGCAGAAGGTTATGGGTACGCGGTTGCATTTTAGCACTGCATTTCATCCCCAAACTGATGGTTAGTCTGAAAGAGTGATTCAGATTCTCAAGGATATTCTTCGTTGTTGTGCCTTAAAGTTTGAAGGTAATTAGGAAAAATATTTATCATTTGTTGAATTTGCGTATAATAATAACTTTCAATCAAGCATTGAGATGACACCGTATGAAGCTTTCTATGGTCGTAAATGCTGAACTCCGTTACACTGGACAAATTTTAGTGAGAAAAAGATACACGAGGTTGATTTGATCTGAGAAACCGAAGAGAAGGTGAAAGTGATTCGCGACAGTTTGAAAGTCGCTTCAGATCGAGAGAAATCATATGCAGATTTGAAATGTAAAGACATTGAAATTTAGATCGGTTATAAAGTGTTTCTGAAAGTTTTTCCTTGGAAAAGAATTCTCCGATTTGCTCACAAAGGAAAATTGAGTCCGCGATTTATTGGACCGTAAGAGATTATCGAGAGAATTTTCCCGTGGCTTATCGATTGGAGTTACCGTCACAGTTAGAAAATATTCATAATGTGTTTCATGTGTCTATGTTACGACGGTATCAATCAGATCCTTCGCATATAATTTCTCCGACAGAAGTTGAGATTCAACCCAACATGTTGTATAATGAAGAACCGATCAGAATCTTGGCACGAGAGATCAAATAATTGAGAAATAAAAGAATAGCCATAGTAAAATTTCTTTGTCATCATCACGGGATTGAGGAATCTACTTGGGAACCCAAAGAAACCATGAGAAAACAATACCCTAACCTATTTTCTGGTAAGATTTTTGGGGACAAAAATTCTTAAGGGGGGAAGAGTTGTAATAGCCTATTTTCAATGAAATCAGAACAATAGTTTTAGGACCACAAATCTAAAGTTTTAAAATTTATTTTAATATTATTTTGAGTTCTATAGCATGATAGTATGATCGTATAAAAATTTCGTTAAGAAATTCTACCATTTGTATGCTCAATTTGTAAAAATGGACTAAATCGCGTAAAGTGCGAAAGTTGTGTTCTAATAGCTAAATATGTCAAATAGCTATAGAAATTTCAAGTGAAGGTCCTTATATGATAATTAGACCATTATATGATTTAGTGGATGTGCATGGATAGGTAATTGAGTAATTTTTAAAGTTAAGTAAGGGTAAAATGATAAAAAGGCATTTAATGATAAAAAATAATTAAAAGAAAAGAGAAAAAGCTATCATCTTCTTCTTCTTTCATGCCATATCCGAATTTCACACTTGGATAAGAGAAAAAAAATTGTGTTCAAGCCATTTCCCTTACATGTAAGTGATAATTTGTCCTGTTTTTGTTGATTGTTATGTTTTTGGAATCGTTAGTTTAATCTAGCTAAATAGGGGACTAATTTGAAATATGATTGAAAGTCTAGGGTTTTTCCATTAGAGAATTTTAGTTTTTCTTGTTGATTAATGGAAGAAAATAAGCCTTTATTGTTAAATAAACAACTTTTGTTGAGTGAGTTTTGATGAAATTGTTAATTAGGGGTCAAATTGAGAAAAATGAAAATTATGTGTTAAATGTGTAAAATATGGACTGCTATAGGCTTATACAGAATTCGGCTAGGCTTGTAGGGGGATGGAATTGCACGAATTTCTTTTTATGAGCCTAGGGACTAAATCGTAAAGAAGTCAAAAGTATAGGGATAAAGTAGTAATTTTGCCATAACTTGAATTTTGGAGTAAATTGAATAGAATGATGCCTAAATTAGTTAAATTTGATTATATAGATCAAGAAAGCAACATTCAGAATTAAATCAAGGAAAGGATACAGCCGTGGAATAAACGATTGTATTTCTCCGTACGAGTTTGAAGTAAGTTCATGTAAATATATTGCATAGTTATATGTTTTGATTCAAATATATATGTATGTGATTAGTTTAAATTATTATATATAATTATTGAATACATAACCGAGAATATACGAAGATTTTCAAGTCTCGTTTGAACCTTAGGAATTCGTAGGATACAAATGACATGTCATTCGGGCTACTGTTTTGGTTGAGGTCCTGCATTTGTTGCGGACTCACCGCAGCTCATATGAGCTTACCCATATTCAGCTCAGAGGAGCTTACCGTTTATCGCTCGTATGAGCCTACATGTTCAGGAATTAACAGATTATAGTTTAGTACACCTCATGTGTACCACCCGCGTATCTAATGATATTCTAAGTGGTTCAACGGGCATAGTGTTATTATGAGATTATACAAGTTCGATATAAACAAGTACAGGTATTTACATGGAAATGGTTGATATTTGATATATGTTTACATGACTTATATATTACAAGTATATGGAATTCAATTAATTGATAAATTCATATATGATTCTTGGTTTTATGTGAATATATGACTAACATGATTATGAATTGTATGATAGACTTTGGCCAAATTGAATTGTGTCTTGCTTTGAGTTGCTTATTTAAATTGTAGTCAAATGGTAAGTCTAATTTTTGTATCACACGAACTTACTAAGCTTAATTGCTTACACTGTTTATTTTTTTGTGTCTTATAGTGTTCTGGAAGTTCGCTTAGATTGGAAGTTGTCGGAGATCGTTCACACTATCAAATGTTATTTTGGTACTTATGACTTTATATTTTGAGTTAAATGGCATGTATAGATCATTTTGGTACTCAGTTTAGTCACGAACCACTTTTAATGCCTATTTGAGGCACCAAGGACTCGTATTAGGGATTATATGATTGAATTTGAATGGCTTTTGTTTACAATGAGAAATGAACATGAATTGTATGATTGTATGAGTTATAAGTCTAGGAATGTTCCATAACCCTGTTTTGGCATCGGATACAGGTTAGGGGTGTTACAGCTGTGTTTGGTGGTTTGGCAGGTGCAGGTTGATGAACAAGAAATAAATGAGTGAAGGTTTGTCGGGGAAAAAAGTTGGACATTTTGTCAGCTCGTATACCGTGGCAATTCTAGTAAGACTGAGTTAACATTCAACGCATACCAGTTTCAACCCAACTGTACTTGTACCAGAAAAATATGCCTAAAAAGAGAAGAAGATAATCCTAGGCTATTGGTTTTTTGCTTATTTAAAAAAAATTTAAAAGAAGATAATCTTGGATTGTTGAAAAAAAGAATTTTATAATAATGAAAAGATAAACTTGGGTTGTTGGATTTACCCTAGGGAAAAAGCTTATAAAAATCCAAATGAGGAAACCCTAAAGAACAAACAAGAGTGGAGAGCCTTAGGGAAAAATAGAGGGTAGCAGTTGAGTAGAAACAGAAAGAGGAAGACGAAAGCAATCCCTCTCAGCCACCGCAGGACACTGTGTTGCTGGAGTGTGAACTGGACATACGAATGCTGTCTTCCTGAAGTCTTCCGTATTTCTTACTTTTTTTCTTTTGTGAATTGAATGGTGAAAATGATGTTGGATGTTATTTTGGTTTTGAATTTTATGTGCCAACCCATAAGCTAAAATCATCAAGTTGGGATTACATGATGAAACTTTTATTTTCTTTAATGGTTGAAGCATAGATCCCAATCAATTTACTATTTCATTCATTTGTTTTTATTTCTAAATTGTATGTGTGCAATCTTTAGACATAGATGACTGCTCGACATCCCTATAAACTAAATCTAATTATGAAAATGTTGGATTAGTTGGATCGATATTGAATGATATGAGCAAGTACTCGACTGATACTTGTTGTAGACTTTAGACATAGAGCAGCGTTCATATAGAAGGAAAACAATATAGGGTACCATATAAAGGCCTATAGACACGAGCAAGGTAACTTGAGGTTTTTGCTCACGAAAGAAGCAGGTCATTTTGGAACTCTTCTGAGCAGTAAACTGAGTATGATGTTGCTGACACATTACTGGCAGTAAGGGTGGATTCTTAGTAATCCCGACCTTCCCGATCAATTTTGTTTATCCTTTATTCTTTACCATAGTATCTTTGCCACATTATTATTAGTTATTTATTTGTTTATTTACATAATATTCCTGTAATAATTCTCATAATTGCCATTTTATTTCTATACTTGTTTTGCCATAGCATTTCCAAGTATTCATTAATTCCACATATTGTATATATCACTATTCCTTTAATTGCCACTGCATACTTACCATAGCTTTACCATAACATTAATTGCATTTTATTATAATAACTTGACCACTTTTGTGCTCAATTCGATCCTCATGGGAACAATACTCACTCATCACTTTATTACTTGATCCAATGTGTATACTTGCACAATTCACATATCATTTCACACATGACAACCAATGACCTTTTAAGAATAATCATATTATTCTCAAGACTTTATGGTTAACCAGTTTATTTATACACACAAAAAGAAACTGAAATAACAATGACAATGCCTTATATTAACAAACAAGGTAAAACAATTATGTGATTACAATAATCTCATGTATGACCTTTGGGTATATTCTAACAATCTCCCACTAGTACTAAGACCAATCAATCATATATCTAATACCAAGTGGCTTAGTGTGACGATCATGGTTCTACTATTCAGAGGCTTCGTCAGTGAATCATTGATATTGTCATCTATTGGTACTCTACATATTTCCACATCTCCTCGATCAATGATTTCTTGAATGATATGAAAATGCCTAAGTATATGTTTGGATCAATGATTTATTGTTGCCACAATAAAGTTCTATAGCATTTGATATGCTAGGCACAACCTCTAGTTATGATATGAACTTCTTGATCCAAACAACATCTTTTGTAGCCTCACTACCTGCAATGTGCTCGACCTCAGTTGTAGAATCAACTACTTTATCTTGCTTTGAACTTTTCCAGCTCATAGCACCACTATTAAAGCAAAACACAAAACTCGATTGCGATCGTGAATCATCCTTGCCGATTTGGAACCTAACATCAGTGTAACCTTTTGCACTTAGCTCTTCCTCACCTCCATAAATAAGGAATGTATCCTTAGTCCTTCTCAAGTACTTAAGGAAATTTTTAACTGCGACCCAATAACATTCACTGGGATCTACTTGGTACCTACTCATCATGCTTAAAGCATACGATACATCTAAACAAGTACATAGCATGGCATACATGATAGACCTAATAGCTGAAGCATATGGAATCTTACTCATATGTTCTCTTTCTTGTGAAGTTGAAGGACACATTTTCTTCGTGAGTGAAATAGCATGTCTCATAGGTAAGAATCCTCTCTTAGATTCTTCCATGTTAAACCTTTCTAGAACTTTATCTATGTATGTACTTTGGCTTAGACCAAGGAGTCGTCTTAATCTATCTCTATATATTTTAAATCCTAATATGTATGTAGCCTTGTCCAAGTCCTTCACAAAAAAACAACTTCCTAACTAAGTTTTAACAAACTATAGGGTAGGTATGTCATTTCTTATGATAAGTATGTAATGTACAAATAGTAACAAGAATACAATAGTGCTCCCACTAATTTTCTTGTAAACACAAGACTCATCTTTATTTGTGATAAAACCAAACTCTTTGATCGCATCATTAAAATGAAGATTCCAACTTTGAGAAGCTTTCTTTGTAACACCCCGTACCCGAGTCCGTCGCCGGAGTCGGACACGAGGGGTTTGCAGACTTAAATCACTTCTTTGCACAATCCATTTTAAATTTTCCAGGCAAGCTGGCTAACTGCGTAACTGTCACCTTAAAAATTATATCTTGAGTTTCACAACTCAAAAATCAGTTTCGTGATTTTTTCCTGAAACTAGACTCATATATTCATCTACAAATTTGTTTCTAGAATTTTTGGTTGGGCCAATTAGTACATTTTATTAGTCAAAATCTCCCATGTTACAGGGATCAACTACACTGACCTTTGCGTATTACGACTTGGATATCTCCCAGTACAGGGATTCACTACTGATGCGGTTTATTTCTATAGAAACTATACTCAAAAAGGAATCTATGCATATATGGCATGACTTCTAATTATCTCTGGTTAATTTATAATGAATTTCCAAAGTCAGAACAGGGAATCCAAAAACCGTTCTGGCCCTGTCTCACGAAAACCTGAATATCTATTAACATACTGTTCATATGATCGTTTCATTACTTTCCTATGAAAATAGATTCATCAAGGTTCGTTTACATTATTTATTCACTATTTAATTCGATTCCTACTATTTTTAGTGATTTTTCACATCCACATCACTGCTGCTGCCCGCATCTATTTTTAAGGTACACTTTACCTATTTTATGATCCTCCATGGATCAACTAGAGTTTGTCATACATATTCCAAAAGTGATCATGAATAACCATTCCCATGGCTAACCATTACCAACATTTCCATACCTCTCGACGGACAACATACAAAACGATTATAATGCTATGATCAAAGTATATTTAAGCCATTTTCGCATGGCTATCCAAATTTACACAAAACCGAAGGGTACATGACCAAGAACAAAAGGGTAGTCCTATACATGCCATTTCAAAGTTCAACCAAAAGAATACCAAAAGGAGCTTTGATAGTGTGGGCGACTTTGACATCAAAATCCCGAGTCCGATAGCTGAAGAACCAAAATCTATAAAACAGAGAATCAAAGAAACGGAGTAAGCATTAAATGCTTAGTAAGTTTTGAGCAAAGAATTTAGACACAACCAAAGTATAGCATTCATGTAGCTAAACGGATAATTTCATATGCACAAATTTTCAATATCATACTTACTTCACATTACCAACCCTTTTATTCATACACAAAGATCAACTTAGCCAAAGGCCGGTAGCTCATTTATCAACTGAGCGAATACTTATTTGTAAGGGCTCAACTAATTCAAAGCACATACGAAACATACCTCAGTGTTGGGATGTTACAAGCGTATTAACTGAAATTTTTACAGCAAGATCATTCATTCCCAAATCACGTACCTTCGGAATTTAACCGGATATAGCTACTCGTTCAAATGCCTTCGGGACATAGCCCGGTTATAGTAACTCACACAAATGCCTTCGGGACTTAACTCGAATTTAGTAACTCGCACCAATGCCTTCGGGCTTAGCCCGGAATTAGTAACTCGGACAAATGCCTTCGGATCTTAGTCCGGATATGGTCACTTAGCACAAAGCCTTCGGGACTTAGCCCGGACATCATTCGAATAACCATGCACATTTAACAATAAATCATGACACATTCGTATTTCATTTTCATTAGCAAAACTCAAACACAAGACACTTATCACTCTTGCAATTTCGGCTCAATAGCCACACACAAAGAGCATGATTTTGATTTGCTTAAAACATGATCTAATCAAATCATAATTTAAGCTCTATTACTCAAGAACTTACCTCGGATGTGGTCGAGCGATTTTGACAGCTATTCGATCACTTTTTCCTTTCCCTTTATCCAACTGTGGTCCTCTAAGCTCTTGAGCTAATTCAAACAAATTTAACTCATTAAAGTCTCATTTTGCTAGCTTATGGCCGAATATGACAAGGAGTTTGATAGGTCATATGGCCACCTTTTAGCTCAAATACACAATGGTCATACGCATTTTTAATCACATCAAGCAATTTAATACAATTCATTCGAACATCAAAAGAGAAGCTCAAGGTACTTAGCCCATATATACATTAGACATTAGAGTCACATATGTACGAAATCACGAATCGAATTCAACATACTAGCTAATATTTCCCCTTAGCCAAATTTTCTAAGTCAAGCTAAAGCCATCAATAGGCTACCTATGGCCGAACATACACATAACTTATGTACTCATTCATGTGGCCGAACATACACATAACTTATGTACTTATTCATGTGGCCGAACATACATGTCTATGTTGGGGCCGATTGCAACACTTAATACATTCTACAAGTATGGTCACTTGTATTGACTAAACACCATTTTGTTTCAAGTTCAAAACTTGGCTAATACACACATATACACTAGTAAATCAAGCACTAACATTTGCACTTCACCTTACTACCATTTCTCATCCAATAACGTGAACAACAACCATATTTCTCTTCTACTTCCTACCATGGCCGAATGCATCACAACACCATACCATTTCAATTTTGGTCATGGTTGAACGAGGAACTTAATGTCTCACTCAAAGATGCTAAAAAGAAGATTCAAGAGTCATCAATCCACCATCACATGCATCATTACAAGCTTCACTTTTAGCATGCAAATAACATCAACACAAATCCACCTTGGCCGAATATCATCTCCATGACATAGTAAAGATTTGAACCATGGGCTAGTTAGAACTCAAGCTAACAAAAAAAAACATGCATGAATCTCATGGCACAACATCAAACTTACCTTCACCTAGCTACAAGCATGGCCGAATCTCTTCAACATTTCCTCCCTTCTTTCTTTTGAATTTTTGGTCAAGAAGAATGAAAAAAGGATGGACACATTTTTTTTTCTTTTGTTTTCATCATTTTCTTTCTCTTTTTTTTTTCCATTTCTTTATTACTAACTTTATTTTATTGTTTCCTCCCATGATGCACCAACACAACATGTCTATGACATGTTTTGCCCATCACCCTTTGTCCACCCTAATGTCATGGCCGGCCACTACTAGATGGGGGGAAAAATTAACATGCAAGTCCCCCCTTTTTCAACATGCACTAATAGGTCCTTATGTTTTGATCTATCACATTTCAAAAGTGTCCCACATAAGTCCTATTGACTAAATTCACATGCAATTTACTAAATCGAAGCTTAAAATTTCCACACATTTATTTTAGACAATAAATATCATATTCAAATAATTTGGTGACTCGGTTTAGCGATCCCGAAACCGCTTTCCTACTAGGGTCGCTTTAGGGCTGTCACAACTCTCCCCCACTTAAGAAATTTTCGTCCCCGAAAATCTTACCGGTAAATAAGTTTGGGTATCGTTCTTTCATGGCATTCTCGGTTTCCCAAGTAGCTTCTTCGACTCCGTGTTTGAGCCATAACACCTTTACTAACGGAACCCTTTTGTTTCGCAACTCTTTCACTTCACGAGCTAGGATACGAATCGGTTCTTCTTCATAACTCAAGTCAGATTGAATTTCAACTTCTGATGGATTAATCACGTGTGACGGATCGGATCTATAACGTTGAAGCATTGAAACATGAAAGACGTCGTGAATCTTTTCAAGTTCATGGGGCAAAATCAATCTATACGCAACCGACCAACTCGTTCGGAGATTTCGTACGGCCCAATGAATCTCGGGCTCAACTTGCCCTTACAGCCAAATCTGAGTATCTTTTTCCAAGGCGAAACTTTAAGAAACACTTTATCTCCCACCTGATATTCAATGTCTTTTCGTTTCAAATCCGCATACGATTTCTGACGATCTGTGGCTGCCTTCAGACTTTCACGGATTACCTTTACTTTCTGTTCAGCATCTTTAATCAAATCAACTCCGAAAATTTTACTTTCACCGAGCTCGGTCCAAAACAATGGTGTACGGCATTTACGACAGTACAAAGCCTCGTAAGGTGCCATCTTAATACTTGATTGAAAACTATTGTTGTAAGCGAATTCAATCAAAGGTAAATACCGTTCCCATGAACCACTAAACTCGAGGATGCAACATCTCAACATATCCTCAAGTATTTGAATTATCCGCTCGGATTGACCATCGGTTTGTGGATGAAAAGCGATGCTAAAATGCAGCTTGGTACCCAAAGCTTCTTGCAATTTCTTCCAAAATCGCGAGGTGAATCTTGGATCTCTATCCGACACGATAGAAATAGGTACCCCATGTAATCTCACAATCTGAGAAATATACAATTCAGCTAGTTTATCCAATGAAAAATCCGTACGTACGGGGATAAAGTGAGCTGACTTAGTCAGTCTATCCACAACAACCCAAATCGCATCTTTCTTACTTGCCGATACTGGCAACCCAGATACGAAATCCATCGTGACTCGATCCCATTTCCATTCAGGTACCATGATTGGCTGGAGTAAACCCGTAGGCACTTGATGTTCCGCCTTTACTTACTGACATATTAAACACTTCGAAACAAAATCAGAAATGTCTCGTTTCATACCATGCCACCAAAACTGGCGTCTCAGGTCGTTGTACATTTTCGTACTCCCCGGGTGAATTGACATTCGGCTACAATGGGCTTCATTCAGAATCATCGAAATGAGTTCTAAATTTCTTGGAACACACAACCGACTTCTGAACCTCAAACAATCGTCATCATCAATTTGAAATTCGGATTCCATATTCGGAACACATTCAGCCCGTTTTGCAGCCAATTCATCGTCGACTTTCTGAGCTTCACGAATTTGATGAATCAATAATGGTTTGGCCTTTAATTCAGCTACTAACACATTGTCGGGTAGAACATACAAGTGTACATTCATCGCTCGTAAAGCAAACAGTGATTTTCGGCTTAAGGCGTCCGCAACCACATTAGCCTTTCCCGGGTGGTAATCAATGACAAGCTCGTAATCTTTCAACAACTCAAGCCAACGTCTTTGTCGCAGATTTAAGTCTCTTTGAGTCATCAAATATTTGAGACTTTTGTGATCCGAAAATACATGGCACTTTTCACCAAATAAGTAATGTCGCCATATTTTTAAAGCGAATATGATGGCAGCTAGTTCGAGATCATGGGTCGGATAATTTTTCTCATGTGGCTTTAATTGTCTCGACGCATAGGCCACAACTCGACCTTCTTGCATCAATACGCAACCTAACCCAAGTAGGGACACATCACTATAAATGAAAAACTCTTTGCCTGATTCGGGCTGCACTAGAATTGGAGCTTCGGTCAAATAAGTTTTCAGTTGATCAAAACTTTTCTGACATTTTTCCGTCCATTCGAACTTAACATCTTTTTGAAGTAGCTTCGTCATCGGTGTGGCTATCATCGAGAAACCTTTTAAAAACCGTCGGTAGTAACCGGCAAGTCCCAAAAAGCTCCGAACCTCAGTAATATTTCTCGGAGGCTTCCAGTTAAGTATGGCTGAAATTTTGTTCGGGTCAACTCGAATACCTGATGCGGATACCACGTGGCCCAAGAAGCTAACCTCTCTTAACCAGAACTCACACTTACTGAACTTAGCATATAACTGCTTATCCCGTAAAATTTGCAACACTAATCTCAGGTGCTCAGCATGTTCGGTCTCATCTCTTGAATAGACCAAGATGTCATCTATAAACACAACTACGAACCGTCCAAATACTGTCTGAAGATCCGATTCATCAAATCCATAAATACCGCAGGGGCATTAGTGAGCCCAAACGGCATCACTAAGAACTCGTAGTGGCCGTATCTCGTTCTGAAAGCAGTTTTGGGTATATCCGAATCTCGAATTCGCAACTGATAATAACCCGATCTCAAATCAATCTTTGAAAACACTGAAGCTCCCTTTAGTTGATCAAACAAATCATCAATACGCGGTAACGGATATTTATTCTTTATCGTCATTTTATTCAGCTGACGATAGTCAATGCACAACCTCATGGTTCCGTCCTTCTTTTTCACAAACAATACTGGTGCACCCCAAGGTGAGAAACTTGGTCGAGCGAAACCTCTATCCGTCAACTCTTGCAACTGAGCTTTCAATTCTTTTAACTCGGTTGGTGCCATACGATACAGAGCTATCAAAATTGGCGTAGTTCCAGGTACAAGCTCAATACCAAACTCTACCTCCCGAACAGGTGGTAAACCCGGTAATTCTTCAGGAAAAACATCCAGGTATTCACAAACCACCGGCACAGATTCGGGTTTCTTTTCTAATTCTTTGAAATCAAGTACATACGCAAGGTATGCTTCGCACCCTTTTCTTACATATTTCTGGGCCAACATTGCTGATATTACAGCTGGCAACCCCTTTAAGTCCGTAGACTCAACTCGGATTATCTCGTTATTTGCGCACCTCAAATCAATAGTCTTGCTTTTGCAATTCACAACCGCATCATGCACGGTCAACCAATCCAAACCAAGAATAACATCAAATTCATCAAACGGCAAAAGCATCAAGTCCGCTGGAAAACAGGAATCTCGAATTACTAGGGGGCATTTCTTACACACTTTGTCGACAAGCACGTAACGACCCAAGGGATTTGACACCCGAATTACGAACTCAGTAGACTCAATAGGTAAAGTCTTACTGGATGCTAAGGTTTCGCATATATAAGAATGAGTAGAACCAGGGTCAATCAAAGCAATCACATTAGTATCAAAGAGAGTAAAAGTACCGGTAATAACATCTGGCGAGGAAGCATCCTCTCGTGCGCGTATAGCATAAGCCCTAGCAGGAGCACGAGCCTCAGATCTGGTCGCAGCATCTCTAGATCCTCTCTGACCACCACTAGCATTTCCCGTGTTTCTAGATGGTCTACCTCGAGCAGTGGTAGCACTCAGTTTCCCATTCTCATTTACATTCTGTTCAGACAATCTCGGGCAATCTTTGATAAAGTGGTCAACTGACCCGCACTTGTAGCAGGAGCGGTCATGGAATCTACAACTTCCAGAATGCCATTTGCCACAATACTGGCACTCTGTTCTATCTCGACGATCATTTCCCACACTGGCGACCGAAGAGACTCGTGCACTCGAAAGGGGTCGATCGCGATCTCGTCTAGAAAAGCCCGAAGTGTCTCTAGACCGGCCTAAGCCATCTCTAAATTTCTTCGATGACTGTGGGAAGGGCTTCCCCGAAGACCTCTTACGAAACTCCCTTGCTCCTGCCTCAGCTTTTCTTTTCTCCATACTGAGCTCCTCGGCTTTGCAAGCTCGCTCGACAAGTGCCACAAATTCTCGGATTTCCAAAATGCCAACATACAGCTTTATATCATCATTCAATCCATCCTCGAAACGTTTACACATTACGGCTTCTGAGGAAATGCATTCTCGTGCGTACCGGCTAAGCCTTACAAACTTTCGTTCATAGTCGGTAACCGACATGGAACCTTGTTTAAGTTCAAGAAATTCCTTCCGTTTTTGGTCAATGAATCTCTGACTGATATACTTCTTTCGAAACTCGGTTTGGAAGAATTCCCAAGTTACTTGCTCTCTAGGCACAACAGAAGTCAATGTATTCCACCAATAGTAGGCAGAATCACGTAGCAAGGAGATAGTACACTTTAGGCACTCATCGGGTGTCCAAGATAGCTCGTCGAGTACCCGGATAGTGTTGTCCAACCAAAATTCAGCTTGCTCGGCATCATCGCTATCCGTAGCTTTAAATTCAGTAGCCCCGTGTTTTCAGATTCTGTCAACTGGGGGCTTATTTGACCTTATTTGGTCCGTTACCGGAGGTATTGTAGGTGCGGGGGTGGTATTTGTCGGGAATGGAGGTTGTGGAACAGCCGTATTAGTTCGAATGTATTGGTTGAACCAATCATTCATCACGCTATAGAAAGCTTGTCTAGCCTCATCATTCGGATTACTAGCAATAGGATGAGAGTCCGCCGGAGCTGTCCCTTGTGCGGAAGCAGGCGCTACACTCTCAAGATCATCAGCTACCGCTCGGTCGGGATCGGGATCCATTACTATAAATAAACACATTTCAATTGTCAGAAATCACCACACTATCAAATAATCACATAAAATGGCATGTATAGCTAGACCCAACGCATTACGGTAGTCCTAGAATCGACTAAACCATAGCTCTGATACCAATAAAATTGTAACACCCCGTACCTGAGTCCGTCGCCGGAGTCGGACACGAGGGGTTTGCAGACTTAAATCACTTCTTTGCACAATCCATTTTAAATTTTCCAGGCAAGCTGGCTAACTGCATAACTGTCACCTTAAAAATCATATCTTGAGTTTCACAACTCAAAAATCAGTTTCGTGATTTTTCCCTGAAACTAGACTCATATATGCATCTACAAATTTTTTTCTAGAATTTTTGGTCGGGCCAATTAGTACAGTTTATTAGTCAAAGTCTCCCATGTTACAGGGATCGACTACACTGACCTTTGCACATTACGACTTGGATATCTCCCTGTACAGGGCTTCAATACTGATGCCGTTTGTTTCTATAGAAACTAGACTCAAAATCTATGCATATATGGCATGACTTCTAATTATCTCTGGTTAATTTATAATGAATTTCCAAAGTCGGAATAGGGAATCCAGAAACTGTTCTGGCCCTGTCTCACGAAAACCTGAATATCTCTTAACATACTGTTCATATGATCGTTTCATTACTTTCCTATGAAAATAGATTCATCAAGGTTCGTTTACATAATTTATTCACTATTTAATTCCATTCCTACTATTTTTAGTGATTTTTCACATCCACATCACTGTTGCTGCCCGCATCTATTTTTAAGGTAAACTTTACCTATTTCATGATCCTCCATGGATCAACTAGAGTTTGTCATACATATTCTAAAAGTGATCATGAATAACCATTCCCATGGCTAACCGTTACCAACATTTCCATACCTCTCGACGGACAACATACAAAACGATTATAATGCTATGATCAAAGTATATTTAAGCCATTTTCGCATGGCTATCCAAATTTACACAAAATCGAAGGGTACATGACCAAGAACAAAAGGGTAGTCCTATACATGCCATTTCAAAGTTCAACCAAAAGTATACCAAAAGGAGCTTTGATAGTGTGGGCGACTTCGACTTCAAAATCCCGAGTCCGATAGCTGAAGAACCAAAATCTATAAAACAGAGAATCAAATAAACGGAGTAAGCATTAAATGCTTAGTAAGTTTTGAGCAAAGAATTTAGACACAACCAAAGTATAGCATTCATGTAGCTAAACGGATAATTTCATATGCACAAATTTTCAATATCATACTTACTTCACATTACCAACCCTTTTATTCATACACAAAGATCAACTTAGCCAAAGGCCGGTAGCTCATTTATCAACTGAGCGAATACTTATTTGTAAGGGCTCAACTAATTCAAAGCACATACGAAACATACCTCAGTGTTGGGATGTTACAAGCATATTAACTGAAATTTTTACAGCAAGATCATTCATTCCCGAATCACGTACCTTCGGAATTTAACCGGATATAGTAACTCGTACAAATGCCTTCGGGACTTAACCCGGATTTAGTAACTCGCACCAATGCCTTCGCGCTTAGCCCGGAATTAGTAACTCGCACAAATGCCTTCGGATCTTAGTCCGGATATGGTCACTTAGCACAAAGCCTTCGGGACTTAGCCCGGACATCATTCGAATAACCATGCACATTTAACAATAAATCATGACACATTCGTATTTCATTTTCATTAGCAAGTCCCCCCTTTTTCAACATGCACTAATAGGTCCTTATGTTTTGATCTATCACATTTCAAAAGTGTCACACATAAGTCCTATTAACTAAATTCACATGCAATTTACTAAATCGAAGCTTAAAATTTTCACACATTTATTTTAGACAATAAATATCATATTCAAATAATTTGGTGACTCGGTTTAGCGGTCCCGAAACCGCTTTCCTACTAGGGTCGCTTTAGGGCTGTCACATGCTTCAATCCATAAATGGATCTTTGTAGCTTGCATATCTTTTCAGAATCTTTCTAAGTGACAAAACCTTCAGGTTGTGTCATGTACAAATCCTCTTCCATTTTCCCATTAAAGGAAGTTGTTTTGATGTCCATTTGTCAGATTTCATAATCGTGAAATTATGAAATGTAACTCTTGCAAGTAAGATCCAGATGGATTTAAACATAGCAATAAGAGAAAAGGTTTCGTCAAAGTTGACACCATGAACTCGTCAAAAACCTTTAGCGATTAATCACCTTTTGTATGTTTGTACATTACCATTTATATCAATTTTTTTTTGAAAACCCACTTACACCCAATGGGTTTAACCCCTTCAAGTGGGTCAACCAAGATTCATACTTGGTTTTTTGACATGGAATCCATATCAGATCTCATGGTCTCAAGCCATTTTTCAGAATCTAGCCTCACCACCACTTCTTGATTAGTCCTAGCCAATCTAAATGTTATTAGTTGTAACACCCTTAATCCGTATCCGTCGTCGGAATGAGTTACGAGGTATTACAAGAAAAGACATAGCTTAGGCAATCAGACATACTCAAACATATAATTCAAATTCAAATCAATTATAAACTTAATTAATCAATCTAATCTTTTTACGAAACAATTTATGTAATAGTAATCGACTTATTTTTAATATGAAATCATAAAAAAATAATGTCAACTATATCATTTTGTCACAAATCATATGCACATATCAAAGTCTTTATAAAATAACTTAAATCAATTATTATAAGCATAAAATATCAAAGAGTACATAAACCAAATTTGCATGCAAACCATTTAAACCTTATAATACTAAAATCACTATTCATTTGGTCACTTTTATAAACATTAGCCGATTACCAAATATTTTCCTAAAAAAAGGCATTTCATTACTAAACCAAGAACAAATACAATACAAATTATTCAATCAAGGATTTCATGCATGAAAATTTTAAAGCATACATATTCGAATTACATACCATGTTTACCCTAATTCATTTAACAAGTAAATTTTAATTACAAGAAATGTTAAATTTTCCATTTCAAACATAAATAATCTACTATTCTTATGATCATTTTATAGGGCTTTAACCAAAAATGAACATGCCTAATACATGGGTTTCATTCAATGACCATTTCTTTAAGCAAACCGAATCATCAATCAATATGTAAGTTTTTAACCACACAAAGTGATACACATTTCTAAACATATCAAATCATGTACACTTATAAGTCCAATTCACACCTCAAATATTAAATATATATATAAACATCATTCAAGACAAACAATATTTATACCACATCTCATGATCAATTTCGCAAACCATTCACCTTTCACCAACCACTACAAGCAATAATCACATCTAGATATACACATATATATTTCATAACTGAATATGCCAAACACATCCAAAACAACCAAACATACTTATGACCGATTTTTTTTCATACCTCATGCAACATCATTAACTAATTTCAATATACAACATATAACACATTTTATGTTCATTCATGTCACATAGCATATTAATCAAAATAGATTCAAACCATCATTATACCAAAACCAAATTCAAGCATTTAAATAAGCCATTTTCGCATGGCTTTTATACAAAACCAAGGTTTATCATATCAAAACACAATTCAGCCTACACATGCCATAAGTCAAGTTCGATTATTTAAATATCAAAGCTGTAGATAGTGTGGTGAACTTTGCTAATGATCCCCAAGCTCGTAACTTTATTCCAAAATCTATAAAACAGAGTAAACAAAAACACACATATACTTTCATAGAACAATTTCTCCTTGGCCGAATATACATGTATACATCATCAATATATTCTCAAATTTCAAAACCATATTGTCTTATATAATCGAATATAAAGATATATATTTATAGAGATATATTTATCACTCAAACTTTAACATTACATCCATATACAACTATAAGGCCAAACATATTTCTCATATTAACACATATACTACAACAACTTCATGTTTCCTTTTTCATCACATATCAAGAAATCAATTCACCCTATTTTCAAATAGGTAACCAACTATCACGTACTTGATCATTTTAGCTCATTTAACGTATTCAATTACCACATCAACATAAAGTCTTTTAGGCATAACTTTATAATAATTCACCGGCATAAAGCCTGCTAGGCCTAAGCCTGTATCTTACACCAGCACAAGGCCTGCTAAACTCAAAGTTTGATTTTATACACCGATAGTAAGCCTGTTAGGCATAAAGCCCGATTAAATTCACCAGCACAAAGCTTGCTAGGCTCAAATCCTGAATACCACTATTATAAAGTTGTCTCATAAACAATTCATATATCGAAAATTCCAGATATTCCATATAGTTCATACGGACTTTCAAATGTTATAACTCAGTCAAATTAAACTCAAATACATTATTTCCATGCTTAATCATATTCGGCTAACTCTACTATAAATTTATGAATTCCGAATCAGCATATTAAACTAAGTTACATTCAAAATTAACGATGTTTAATTGCTTAAAGACTTACCTCGGATATCGATGAACAATATTAATCGATTATTCGACTGTTTTGGTCTTCCCCTGATCCAAATCCGATTTCTCTTTTCTTGATCTAAATTGACATAAATTAAACTTATTTAATCAAATTTTCAATCAAATTCATTCAAAAACACATAAATGGACAAATTGCAATTTTTCCCCAGATATTTTACACTTTTAGCAATTTAATCCAAAATTCACAAAACACAAAACAAGCATAATTTGCCCATGCCATGCTTAGGCTGAATACTCCCCATACACATACAAGTCCTCACATTTCGTTTATTTCACAATTTAGTTCCTTAATTAACCACTTTGCAATCTAACCCTATTTACTCAATTTCATCAAAATTTCAATACAAAAACCTGTTAATCCATCACATAACTTTTATTAACATCATCAAACATAAAATTCACCAAGCTATCAACAATTGTAAATCTAAAAATATACATCAAAATCAGAAATTCAAGCATGGGTCGAATAGTAATCAAAGCAACGATCTAAAAAATGTAAAAATTACCAAAAATCGAAACAAAACATAACTTAATCTAGCCAAAACTCTGCCGAAACCTATCTTGGTTTTTTTCTTTTATTTATTTGATATATTTGGCCAAACTAAGATGATAATGACATTATTTTATGTTTTATTTTAACATATAATAACATTTAATCTAATTACCTAATTAACCTTTGTTAAAATTTTATAATATCATTTATTCCATGTCCATTGTCGTCCATTTAGCTTAATAGTGGCCCAATTACAACATAAAAGCTTCATATTATAAAGACATTAACAATTCAGTCCTCACACATTAACTATCAAGTTTTCATTTTACGCGATTAAGCCCTTTTTTTTAAAATAGGGCATCCAAACGATAAAATTTTAAAATGAAAATTTAGCACACAAAAATTCACACATTATAAACACTAAAAATAATTTCAAAAAATATTTTTCTAACTCGGATTCGTGGTCTAGAAACCACCTTTTTGATTAGGGTCTAAATCGAGCTATCGCAATTCTCCCCCTTAGGGATTTTCGTCCTGGAAAATCTTACCGGTGAATAGGTTTGGATAACGTTTTCTCATTGCATCTTCTGGCTCCCACGTTGCTTCCTCAATTTCGTGTGTATGCTACAGTACTTTAACCAATGGAATTTTCTTATTTCGCAACTCTTTAATTTCACAAGCTAAAATGCAAATCGGTTCTTCTTCGTACGTCATATCGGGCTTAATCTCAATCTTAGACGGACTAATCACATGTGAAGGATCAGATCAATATCTATGAAACATCGAACATGGAATACATTGTGGATCTTTTCTAGCTCAGGTGGCAACAACAATCTATAAGCAACCGGCCCAATCCGCTCTATAACCTCATATGACCCAATAAATCTAGAACTCAATTCACCTTTATGACCGATTTTCTTCCACAGTGAGACTTTCAAAAATACTCTATCCCCAATCTAAAAACCTATATCTTTACGTTTCAAGTCCGCATATGATTTCTGACGATTTGGTATTGCTTTTAGACTTTTACGGATCACTTTCACTTTCTGTTCAGTTTCTCTGATCAAATCAACCCTGCGTATCCTGTTTTCACTGAGCTCAGTCCAATATAAGAATGTAAAACATTTACGACCATACAAATCCTTGTAAGGTGCCATTTTGATACTCGATTGGAAGTTGTTATTATACGCAAATTCAATCAGAGGTAGATATTGTAACGCCCCGAATTTTTAGGAATTTTGAAAAAAAGTTTATAAAATTAACATTCTGTGTTCTGCTTGTTAAGTGTAGGTTTAATTGTGATAGTGGGCCTCTAGAAGGCCCAAGCTTAGGATAACCCAATAGTTTTAATTAATTTTAATTCCATAAGAGAAAGGGGTTCTGGTAAATTGGGCTTTGAGGAATTAATTGTGTAAAATAGATCACAAGGAAGAAAGTGGTGAAGTGGCATGTGACGCAACTGGGAAGGATGTAGTGGCGTGTGGAAGCTTGCGGAGGACCCAGGTTCAAGTCACAATGACAGCAAATTAAGTGATTAATTTTTATGTACAGGAAAGGGAAGTAGTGGAACTGAAATAAAAGTCTGCCAGGAAGAGTTTAAGAGGGTAAGGGGATTGAATAAGGATAGAGATAAGGGAGGAAATCTAGGAGCTGATTGGGGTGAGCTGTGTTGGCCGAATTTTGGACTCTTGAGGAGCAAGAGGTGGCCGGCCAAGGGTTTCTTTAGGGGGGTAAATTCGGCTAGGTTAAAGTGCCAGTATAAATTCGGCAATAGGGAGGGAGTTGTGCCGTTTGCTGCTTTTCTCACCTTCTCCCTTTAGCCATTTTTGCTTTCTTCTTATTCTCTTTCTCCATAGCCGAACCTTTCAAACCTCTTGTCCATCTCCACCCTACTCTACATCACTTTCCTCCATTAATTTTCTTATACTAAAGCCGAACCTCAAATCTCAAAATCCCGAAAGCTTGATTCTTTTTGTGCCGATTTCTTTTAACCAAAACCACATCTCTTCTCTTCATCATTTGTGGCTGATTCACCAGCCCTCTAAAACCTCAAGTTTTGACGACAAGACCATAGCAAAACCCTCTCGTTTTACCTTTCTAAACACAAGTTGCGAAAAAGACGAAAAATCCCACATTAAAAGGGACTTGGCCGAATACTGAAGTCACTGAAAGCCCGACTTTTGTTATCATCTGAGGGCTTAGATCTACATCGAGATCGAGTGGGAAACTCTTTGGAATCATTCACTAAGGAATCGGTGGTAAGTCTTCTCCAAAACTTGGTCTTCTTACATATTTTAGGAAAAGCCGAAATCCCTAAAAGTTAGGGAGGTTGTCGATTTGGACTTGTAATCCTGAGGGGTCATAATAACTATTTTGTTTTGGTAATAGCGTGATTTAGAGGCGGTTGATCAAGGGCTTGGACAGGTGGAACGATCGGATCTTTGGAGTTAACCATATTTCGGCAGTAAGGTAAGAGCAATAACGGTTTAGGGCATGTTTGGCCGAATGTGGTAAGGGTCTATATACTCAATTTTATTTCAATATTTGGAGTAATATTAAGTGATTCAATTGTAGGCAGTTCATGTGTAGATCTCGTCGAGGAAATCCCAAAAACAGGTGTGTAACTGACACCCTCTCATAGGCTAGATCGGCAAAAGCCGAAAAGCTGAAATGCCGAAAAGCTGGTATTTTGGGCACTTGCGAGTGTGCGAATGCTCGTGAGACGTATGGGTAATTATTACTGGTAATCAGAAGTGATAAAACTGTAGTACGCGCGATTTCGTGCGTTTTGATATTTTGGGCTTAATGGGCCAAAACTGGGTTAATGGGCCAACGGGCCCAATTCGGTAAGAACGCTCGGTAAGTGTTTCTGGCTAAACGTAATAGCTACGATATGCATGAAAACCTTAGAAATAGTTAGATTTACTATAATACCCCTATGTATGCAAAATTACCATTATACCCCTACGTATGCTAAATGACCTTTATACCCCTAGGGTTAATTTTGTCTGAAAAGCATGATGAATTAAATCTGTATGATGCATGCCATGAATGTATATCTGTTGCATGGAGACATGGGTTATATTATGGAGGAAGCGTCCTGGTGGCTATGCCACAAATTATCTGTTCTGGTGGCCCTGCCACAAATTATCTGTATCTGGTGACTCTGTCACATTTTCTGTATCTGGCAGCCATGCTGCATATTTCTGTGGCGTGTAGCGGTTGGGTGGGTCGAGTAGTCTCCCCACATGGTGAAAGGATGGTATGGGGGTGTATGTGGTTGGATATGGTTAGGTTTCTGCATAAGCATGATATATCTGTTCTGGTCTGTTCTGGGCCTACGGGCTTTATTCTGATATCTGTTCTGGGCTGAGGCCAACTTATTCTGTCTCTGTGGTTTGAACTGATTTAGGCTATGGTTGGGTTGAATTACACACTGAGTTTTCCAAAACTCACCCCTTATTTTCATCCTCGCAGGTAATCCTCAACCATAGTGGGCTTGGAGCTGTGAGGGATTTGGACTGGCCACATGTTTCTACGAACCTGGTTTCTTTCTGGTGAACTGGATGTCCTTTTAATTTCATCTATGGTTTTGGGTTTCAAGTGTAATAAGGCCTTTTAATTATTTTTATGGTTTTAATTACTTTTATTATTTTATTTTACTATGATGAAGAAAACTATGATGACTAAGGAAAATGCGTTAGCTTTAGGACGCGTTTTCAAAAACATTAAGGGATTTCAAAATAACACGATTACAAGTAAGACTTCCGCTAAGCAAATGTTTTCAAACTTAATCATTTTCTTAAGATAGACATAACCAGATGGTTTTCTCAAAATTATACGAGTCGTTAAGGTGTGGCAATGGTGGTGTGCATGTCTAGGATTGGATCCGAAGGGAGCTTGGTACTTAAGCAGTCCGACGAACTCACCTCCTCTTCTTCCTGGTTTCCTACCTAGTGCACAGCTTCTATTCACCTTAACCTGCTTTAAAAAGTATCTCTTACAACCCCAACTAGGTTTTCCAAACTAAGTAAAACGGAACGTTTTGAACGCATCGATGTGGCGCACTGGATCCGGTCATAACATCTAGGCCGGGTTTGGGGTGTTACAGATATCGTTCCCAAGTACCTTTGAAGTCGAGAATGCAACATCTCAACATATCCTCAAGTATCTGAATGATTCGCTTAGACTGACCATCTGTTTGAGGATGGAAAGCGGTGCTGAAATGTAATTTCGTACCCAGTGCATCTTGCAGTTTCTTCCAAAATCGCGATGTAATAGGCACACCATGTAACCTCACAATCTGGGAAACATACAATTTAGCCAGCTTATCAAGCGAGTAATCTGTATGAACCAGATCAAAGTGAGCAGGTTTAGTCAATCGATATACAATAACCCAGATTTCATCTTTCTTGCTCAGTGTTAACGGTAAACCAGATACAAAATCCATCGTGACTCTGTGCCATTTCCATTCAGGTATCAGGATCGGCTGAAGCAATCCAGAAGGTACCTAATGCTCGACTTTTACTTGCTAACAAACTAAACATTTCGAAACATAGTCAGAAATATCTCATTACATACTGTGCCACCAGTAAAACTGTTTAAGATCATTATACATCTTCGTACTACCCCGGTGAACAGATAGTTGACTGTTACGAGCTTCGTTCAAAATCATCTAAATCAACTTTGTATTTTTCGGAACGCATATTCGGTTTCTGAACTGCAGACATCCCTCAACATCCACTTTAAATTCTGAATCAACGTTCGAATTACATTGAGCCTGCTTTATTATAAAATAATTATTGACTTTCTGAGCTTCGCAAATCTGCTGAATAAATAACGGTCTTGCTTTTAACTCGGCTATTATCACACCATCATCTGACATAACCATATGTACATTCATTGTATGCAAAGCAAACAGGGATTTTCAGCTTAGAGCATCAGTAACAACATTAGCCTTTCCCAGATGATAGTGAATCACTAGCTTGTAATCTTTTAGCAACTCTAACCATCGACGCTGTCTCAAATTCTGATCCGTCTGAGTCATCAAGTACTTCAGACTTTTATGATCGAAATAAACATGACATTTTCACCAAACAGATAGTTGCGCCATATTTTCAATGCAAACACAATAGCTACCAATTCTAAATTGTGTTCTTTTCATACGGCTTTAATTGTCTTGAGGCATAAGCTATAACTCTTCCTTCTTGCATCAAAACACAGCCCAAACCATTTAAATATGCATCACTATAAATAACAAATTCTTTACCCAATTCTGACTGAACTAGCACTGGAGCTTCAGCCAAAAGGGCTTTCAATTGATCAAAACTTTTCTAGCACTTTTCTGACCACTCAAACTTAACATCTTTTTGCAGTAGCTTGGTCATTGGGGTTGCAATCATTGAGAACCCTTTCAAAAATCTTCTATAGTAACCAGCAAGTCCCAAAAAACTTCAGAATTCAGAAATGTTTCTCGAAGGTTTCCAGTCAAGTATTGCTGAAATCTTACTCGGATCAACTCGAATACCTGATGCTGAAACAACATGTCCCAGGAAGCTAACTTCGTGTAACCAGAACTCCCATTTACTAAACTTTGTATACAACTATTTTTCTCACAAAGTCTGTAACACAAGTCTCAAATGCTCGGCATGTTCGGTTTCATCATGGGAGTAGATCAATATATCATCAATGAACACAACCACAAACCGATCCAAATACTACCTAAAGATCCGATTCATCAAATCCATAAAAATAGCAAGTGCATTAGTAAGTCCAAAAGGCATAACCAGAAACACATAATGTCCGTACCTCATTCGGAAGGCAGTTTTTGGCACATCGGAGTCTTTAACTTGCAACTGTTAGTAGCCGAATCTCAAATCTATCTTCGAAAACATTGTGGCTCCTTTCAGTTGATCAAATAGGTTGTCAATCCGTGGCAACGGATATTTATTCTTTATAGTCACCTTATTGAGCTAGCGATAATCAATACATATGCTCATAGTTCCGTCTTTCTTTTTCACAAATAATACAGGCGCACCCCAGGGAGAGAAACTTGGTCGCGCGAAACCTCTATCTGTTAATTCTTGCAACTAAACTTTTAACTCTTTTAATTTAGTAGGTTCCATTCTGTACAGAGCTATCGATATCGGAGTCGTCCCAGACATTAAATCAATACCAAATTCTACCTCTCGAATAGGTGGCAAACCAGGTAATTCTTCAAGAAACATATCAAATACTCACACACAACAGGTACTGATTCAATCTTTCTTTCGGATATTTTACTGTCAAGCACATATGCAAAGTAAGCTTCACAACCTTTTCTTACATATTTCTGAGCTAACATCGAGGAAATCATTGTCGGTAAACCATTCAGATCATTAGATTCAATCCAAAAAATCTCATCATTCTGACACCGTAAATTAATAGTCTTTCTCTTGCAGTTTACAAAAGCATCATGCAAAGTCAACCAATCCATATCCAAAATTATGTCAAACTCATCAAATGGCAACAACATCAGATCAGCCGGAAAGCACGAATCTCGAATCATCAGGGGGCAATTCTTACATACTTTATCAACCATAACACACCGGCCCAAGGGGTTTGATACACTAATCACAAACTCAGTAGACTCAACAGGCAAAGTCTTACTGAATACTAAAGTCTCACGCACATAAAAATAAGTCGAACCAGGATCAATCAATGCAATTACACTAGTATCATAAAGAGTGAATGTACCAGTAATAACATTTGGGGATAAAGCCTCCTCTTGTGCGCAAATAGCATAAGCTTTGGCAGGTGCACGAGCCTCAAATCGAACTACTGTATCTTTCGTCCCTCTCTGACTGCCACTCACATTACCCGAATGCCTGGGTGGTCTGCCTCGCACTGACATATTACTCAATCTCGCGTTCTGAATAGTGTTTTGCTTGGCTAACAATGGGCAATCTCGGATAAAATGATCCATCTATCCACATTTAAAACAAGACCGATCATGCAATCTGCAATCTCCAGAATGCCATTTACCACAATGCTTGCACTTGACTCTATTCTGTCGAACATTGCCAACACTAGCTATCGAAGTGGCTCGTGAACTCATAGGCGGTTGGTCTCGATCTCGTCTAGAAAAGCCCGCAGTATCCTTAGATCGACTAGAATTATCTTTGAGCTTCTTCGATGTTGAGTGAAAAGACTTACCCGATGACCTTTTACGGGAATCTCTAGCTTTAAAATTAGCTTTTCTTTTCTCTTTTTCGAGCTCTTCGGCTTTGTAAGCTCGCTCAACAAGTACCACGAACTCTTTAATTTCAAGTATACCAACCAGCAATTTAATGTCTTTGTTCAAACCATCTTCGAATCTTTTACACATGATAGCTTCAGTTGAAACACTCCCACGGGCATATCGACTGAGTCTCACAAATTTTCGTTCATATTCTATCACAGTCATACGACCTATTTTCATTTCAGAAATTCCTTGCGCTTCTTATCAATGAATTTCTGGCTAATATATTTCTTGCGGAACTTAGTCTGAAAGAATTCCCAGGTTACTCGCTCTTTCAGAACCACCGATACTAGTGTATTCCACCAACGATATGCAGTGTCTCATAACAAGGATATGGTACATTTTAAGCACTCATCCTGGGTACAAGATAACTCATCAAATATATGGATAGTATTATCAAGCCAGTACTCAGCTCGCTCAGCATCATCATCATCAGTAGCTCTGAATTCTTCAGTCCCGTTTTTTTTATCAATAGGTGACTTAAGCAATCACAATGGATCACTTACTTGAGGTATAACAGGTATCGAAGATGGATTAATCGGGGGTGGAGGTTGTTGTGTAGCTGGGTTAGTTCGGATATATTAAGTAAACCAATCATTCATCATTTGATAGAATGCTAGTTTAGCCTCCCCCTTATGGCTACTCGAGGTCGGCCGAGAATCAACTGGCATTGTCCCTTGTGTGGGAGAAGGCGCTATGCTCTCGACATCATCAGCTACAGCTCTGTCGGGATCCATATACTATACGAAAACACATTCTCAAATGTCAGAAGTCATCACACTATTGCAGTAAATATTATGGAATGAATAGCAAGATCACACATGCTACATTAGTCTTAGAATCGACTAAATCGTAGCTCTGATACCAATAAAATGTAACACCCCTAACCCGTATCCATCGCCGGAATGAGTTACGAGGTATTTCAAGAAAAGACATAGCTTAGGAATCACAGACATACTCAAACATTTAATTCAAATTCAAATCTATTATAAACTTAATTAATCAATCTAATCTTTTTATGAAACAATTTATATAATAGTAATCGACTTGTTTTTAATATGAAATCATAAGCAAATAATGTCAACTATATCATTTTGTCACAAATCATATGCAAATATCAAAGTCTTTATAAAATAACTTAAATCAATTATTATAAGCATAAAATATCAAAGAGTACATAAACCAAATTTGCATGCAAACCATTTAAACCTTATAATACTAAAATCACTATTCATTTGGTCACTTTTATAAACATTAGCTGATTACCAAATACTTTCCTAAACAAAGGCATTCATTACTAAACCAAGAACAAATACAATACAAATTATTCAATTAAGGATTTCATGCATGAAAATTTTAAAGCATACATATTTGAATTACATACCATGTTTACCCTAATTCATTTAGCAAGTAAATTTTAATTACAAGAAACGTTAAATTTTCCATTTCAAACATAAATAATCTACTATTCTTATGATCATTTTATAAGGCTTTAACCAAAAATGAACATGCCTAATACATGGGTTTCATTCAATGACCATTTCTTTAAGCAAACCGAATCATCAATCAATATGTAAGTTTTTAACCACACTAAGTGATACACATTTCTAAAAATATCAAATCATGTACACTTATAAGTCCAATTCACACCTCAAATATCAAATATATATAAACATTGTTCAAGACAAACAATATTTATACCACATCTCATGATCAATTTCGCAAACCATTCACCTTTCACCAACCACTACAAGCAATAATCACATCTAGCTATACACATATATATTTCATAACTGAATATTCCAAACACATCCAAAACAACCAAACATACTTATGACCGATTATTTTTTTCATACCTCATGCAACATCATTAACTAATTTCAATATACAACATATAACACATTTTATGTTCATTCATGTCACATAGCATATTAATCAAAATAGATGCAAACCATCATTATACCAAAACCAAATTCAAGCATTTAAATAAGCCATTTTCACATGGCTTTTATACAAAACCAAGGTTCATCATATCAAAACACAATTCAGCCTATAAATGCCATAATTCAAGTTCGATTATTTAAATACCGAAGCTGTAGATAGTGTGGTGAACTTTGCTGATGATCCCCGAGCTCGTACCTTCAATCCAAAATCTATAAAACAGAGTAAACAAAAACACACAGAGTAAGCTAACATAGCTTAGTAAGCCTTAAGCAAATTAAACAATTAATGCATAATAACATCTCAATTACTAAATCATTTCAATTAAATAAATCAACTTATGCATTTGTAATCACATTTAATTTCAAGCTTTTAATTCCATACATATATAACATATACTTTCATAGAACAATTTCTCCTTAGCCGAATATACATGTATACATCATCAATATATTCTCAAATTTCAAAACCATATTGTCTTATATAATTGAATATACATATATATTTATAGAGATATATTCATCACTCAAACTTTAACATTACATCCATATACAACTATAAGGCCAAACATATTTCTCATATTAACACATATACTACAACAACTTCATGTATCCTTTTTCATCACATATTAAGAAATCAATTCACCCTATTTTCAAATAGGTAACCAACTATCACGCACCTGATCATTTTACCTCGTTTAACGTATTCAATTACCACATCAGCATAAAGTCTTTTAGGCATAAATTTATAATAATTCACCGGCATAAAGCCTGCTAGGCCTAAGCCTGTATCTCACACCAGCACAAGGCCTGCTAAACTTAAAGTTTGATTTTATACACCGGCAATAAGCCTGCTAGGCATAAAGCCCGATCAAATTCACCAGCACAAGGCTTGCTAGGCTCAAAGCCCTAATATCACTATTATAAAGTTGTCTCATAAACAATTCATATATCGAAAATTCCAGATATTCCATATAGTTCATACGGACTTTCAAATGTTATAACTCAGTCAAATTAAACTCAAATACATTATTTCCATGCTTAATCATATTCGGCTAACTCTATTATAAATCTATGAATTCCAAATCAGCATATTAAACTAATTTACATTCAAAATTAACGATGTTTAATTACTTAAAGACTTATATCGGATATCGATGAACAATATTAATTGATTATTCGACTATTTTGGTCTTCCCTCGATCCAAATTTGATTTTCTCTTTTCTTGATCTAAATTGACATAAATTAAACTTATTTAATCAAATTTTCAATCAAATTCATTCAAAAACACATAAATGGACAAATTATACTTTTGCCCCAGACATTTTACACTTTTAGCAATTTAATCCAAAATTCACAAAACACAAAACAAGCATAATTTGCCCATGCCATGCTTAGGCCGAATACTCCCCATACACATACAAGTCCTCACATTTCCTTTATTTCACAATTTATTCCCTTAATTAAACACTTTGCAATTTTACCTTATTTACTCAATTTCATCAAAATTTCAATATAAAAACTTGTTAATTCATCACATAACTTTTATTTAACATCATCAAACATAAAATTCACCAAGCTATCAACAATGGTAAAACTAAAAATATACATCAAAATCAGAAATTCAAGCATGGGTCGGATAGTACTCACAGCAACGATCTCAAAAACGTAAAAATTATCAAAAACTGAAACAAAACATACCTTAATCTAGCCAAAACTCTTGCTGAAACCTATCTTGGTGTTTTTATTTTATTTATTTAATATATTCAGCCAAACTAAGATGATAATGACATTATTTTATGCTTTATTTTAACATATAATAACATTTAATCTAATTACCTAATGAACCTTTGTTAAAATTTTATAATATCATTTATTCCATGTCCATTGCCATCCATTTAGCTTAATAGTGTCCCAATTACAACATAAAAGCTTCATATTATAAAGACACTAACAATTCAGTCCTCACACATTAAACTATCAAGTTTTTATTTTACGCGATTAAGCCTTTTTTTTTTAAATCGGGCATCCAAACGATAAAATTTTAAAACAAAAATTTAGCACACAAAAACTCACACATTATAAACACCAAAAAAAATTTCAAAAAATATTTTTCTAACTCAGATCCATGGTCCCGAAACCACCGTTCCAATTAGGGTCTAAATTGGGCTGTCACACTATGTTGAACATCGATGTGCAAAAGTTAAAATAAAAGACATTGATAGAATGTTGTGCGGGTGTGTAATAGGCTCGGTGACCAAATAACCCTGGCTGTCCCCTACCCAAGTAATCAATGGGCTAAACCAATGAATGCTTCACCAATGATGATGATTCCAACATGCTTTGGTATGAGCTTTGCAGCAATGATGTGAATCCATGATGATTCCAACATGTTTTGGTATGAGCTTTGCAGCAATGATGTGAATCCACCGCACAATTGTATGGTGAGACTTTTAGCTTCTTGATCTGGTTTGAGATTTGGTGGACATAGTGTAACCCAACTCGAGCCACTTTCCTCCTCCTCAACGAAGTCAGCATACAACTCTAGTACAACATTTTAACTAGAGTAATGAGATTTGATCACCTGTTCAGGATCGTTGTCCTAATTGATATGAAAAATGGCATATCTAGCAGGTTCTAATGACAAAAGATATATACATTTGAGGCTCAAAATTCTTCTTCGAATCCCCACTTTGTTAATCCTTGTCCGAAGCTATTTTAGCGTTATGGTTCAGTTAAATGCCAGATCTTCAAATTGCACTGATAAAAAAAAGGCCAATTTCGGTCTCACAAATTTGACCATTGTAATAGATAAGAGCTCTGAATTGTCTCCTCATATTCAACCAAATAGTCTATTCCACATGTTTAAAATTGAGAAAATAGTAAAATATATATATATAGTACTCATCACCTAAAACCCTACACGTACATGTAATTTAACGAATTACCTTTTCTTTGACAATAGCGTAGGAGTGGAATTCAAGTTTTTATGACCATGTTAATTACTCCTAGTGCCAAGTATCCTTCAGATCAACAATCTACTTCAAAGGTCGGTATGAAAAATCAAAGGCTTGCATTGAGTTATTTATATAGAGCTCTTTTATGGGGGAGAAAACGCTCCCTCACAGAGGCATGGGGCGGGGAAAAGGGAATTTTTTTTATCCTGGGTTGTAGGGGCTCAGAGGCAGAAGCAATCGAGTTGCTTGGGAGATTGAAATGGCCAGAGAGAAAATGCTCCCTGTAGGAGGCATTTTCATCTGACACGGTAGTGAAAACGCTTCTTGAAGAATGCATTTTCAACTGACATGTGGCAAGAAAACGCTTATTTCAGGAAGTGTTTTCACTGACATGTTAGATGAAAACACCTCTTGTAGGGAGCATTTTCTCTATGGCCATTTCAACCTTCCAGCCAACTCGATTGTTTCTACCTCTGAGCCCTTACGACCCGAGATTCCCGGGATAAAATGTTTCCCTTTTTTCCCTTCTCCATCTCCTATATAAATACACATTCCTATCCCCCTAATTCAGTATCCTAAATTGTTTTTTTTTTCTTGCATGTTGAATTTTTTTTATCTTAAAGATTTATTTCTCTCTCGCTTTAAAGGGGACATAATCATAGTTTTAAGTTGTGTTTGGGTTCACAGTAATATCATAGAGCTCGGTAATCTACCAATTTCAGCTTCCGTGTGAGTATGGCACCTTCACTTTAGAAATTGGGATCACTTTGTAACTCGAGGTCCAAGTTGGCGGTGATTATACCATCTCAGGTTGAAGTGTAACTAGGGCTTCAAGGTTACAAAGGTTATGTTGTCAAAGGATGGAGCATAACTGGGGCCCTAGTTGACGATGATTATGTGAGTATGACAACTAGTTTCTCTTCGTTAGAGGAGCATGCTTTATAAAACCCATAGAAAGTGCGAGGAAGAAAAATACAGAGGTCTAGTATAATTAAGTTATTAATGTTGTCTACGTCCACCAAAGGCAGTGACTCTGTTAGTAAAACCTGTTACCCCCCAATTATGTCACAGGTTTTAATAATGGGGTCATCGCCTTTGGTGGACATGGATAAAATGGAATATTTGATTTTACTAAAAGGCCACTACATTTTTCTTCTTCGCACATCTGTTTTGGTTTTATAAAACATCCTCTTCTGATGAGGAAAAATTGGTTGTCGAGCCCGCATAACTACTGCCAATGGGGCTCTATTTATGCTCTATCCTTTGACAACATAACCTTTGTAAACTAAAAGCCGTAATTACACTTCAACCCCAAACTGTACAATCACCATCAACTAGGATCTTGAGTTGCAACATGGTCCAGCTTCCTGGGTGATGGCACCATACTCACATGACAGATGGAATTTTTAGGTCACCCAACTCCATGGCACCACTGTAAATTCAAATATTCTTTAAACTATAACTATGTCTATCTCAAATATGGACAAAAATAAATCTACAAACTTTTAATTTCCAACCGCACGAAAAAGAAAAAGAAAAAAAATATTTTTTTTCCTAATTGAAAACACGTCTTACAGAATAAAATGGCAGTAAAAACACGACATCAGTGAAAACGTGCACTGTAGAACGCATTTTCTTTTCTCTCTCAAAAAATAATGTAAATCGATAGATTTTAAAATTTTTAGTATACTTCCTCAATAAATTAACCTCTAAATCATCCTCATCTTCAACATTCATTATTGACTCATATACCAAAAACTCTTATTTACAGTTATTCTCTCAAAATTGATTTTTCACAAGTTAAAAAGGACTTCATTTATTAAACTTTCTTTTAGATCTTTTTCAAAGTTTTGTTGTATCAAATCTCGGAGCAATACATTTTATTGTACCAAAAATTTAGAGCATTACACAAAGTATTTTATTATATGGTGGTTATATCAAGGCTTTTCATTCCCTCTCTCTATATATATTATGAAGGATAATTTATTGAATCCTTTTTCCAATGTCATCCTATATGTAGCACCCCAAACCCGGCCCAAACGTTATGGCTGGATCCGACATGCCACATCGAAGCGTTAAAAACATTTTATATTATTGATCCAGAAAAACCTACTTAGTGTTTTAAAAGATAATTTCATTATAGGTTAAAGTGAATGGAAGCTGTGCACCAGGTAGGAAACTGGAAAAGAGGTGGTGAGTCCGTCGGACTGCTTAAGTACCAAGCTCCCTTCAGATCCAATTCTAGACATGCATACCGCCATTGCCACACCTTAACGTCATGGATATTTCTAGGAAACCGATTTGATTAAGTCATTTTTAGGAAAAGTGATTAATTTTGGAAAATACTTTCATTGCGGAAGCTTTGCTTGTTGTCGTGTTATTTTGAAATCAACTGTTGTTTTTGAAAACGCGTCCTAAAGCTATCCAATTTCAACAGTTAAAATAAGTAATACCTATCTTAGTAATACATATTAAAACTATTAAAAATAATTAAGCGGACTTATTACATTTAAAAACCCAAAACTTCAAACGTAAATAAAAGGATGTCCAGTTCACCAGAAGAAAATCAAACTTTCAGAACGGGTGGCCACTCCGAATTCCCTCATAGCTCCAAGCCCACTATGGTTGGGGATTTCCTGCGTGGATGAAAATAAAAGGGGTGAGTTTGGGGAAACTCAGTGTGTAAGGAAAACCCATTCAAAGCCCAAGTCAGCTCAAGCCTATTGGGCCTAAGCCCATTCAGGTAACAGTGGTACTGGGCCAGAACCCTTTTCAGATTACAATAAACTGGGCCTTAGCCCCTTTTTCAGATAACAGTATGGCCCATAGGCCCATTTCAAAATACATGCAACATCAATAACATATGCAAGCCCATTTGGGGAGACTACTCAACCCACCAACCACTACACTCCACCCGTACCAGCCATACACTCCATGTGGGGAATAGCTCAACCCACCCAGCCCAACACTCCACAGTTGCAGCCTTGCTGCTCAGTTAACAGTAAATTGAGACAAAGCCTCCAGTACGTGGACAAGCCACTTTCAATACTTCCTCCGTCAATATCCCAGTCCCATGCATCAGATAATAAGAACATGGCATGCAATAAATAACAACAGTCAAACATGCATTTAGGTCAATTTAACCCTAGGGGTAACTATGGGTAAAACTGTAAATTTTTCACTTTTAAAGGTATTTCAATAATTTATCTATTTTAGGGTTTTTCATACATATTCCTACCTTTCACGTACTAACAGAATCACGTACCGAGGGTTCTTACCGAATTTCACCCATTGGCCCATCATTCCAATTTTGGCCCATTAAGCCCAAAAATATCGATGGCACAGAAATCATGCACTTTGCAATCCAAACATTGCAGCTTACCAAAAACATTAATCGATTTACCTCACGAGCATTCGGACACTCGCAAATCTACAAAATACCAGTTTTCGGCATTTTGGCTTTTGCCGATCTAGACTAAGAAATAGGGTGTTAGTTACACACCTGTTTGCGACGATATGCTGACGAGATCCACACATACGAACTGCCTACAATTGGATTACTAACACGTTAATCTAACTATTCAAACACGAACTACATATTAACCCCATACCATATTCGGCCAACCACACCTACAGATCATAGTAAGCTTATAAGAAATCAATAAGCAACTCATTAACAAATTTTTGTCAATGTTTACCACATAATCATAATTTCACTGCAAGCTGTCTTCCTGAGCAACAGTCACTAAATTCTTTACAACTGGAGCTACGAAACTCCAAATCAAGTTCCGTTAATTTTCCCTGAAAATAGACTCATATATCTTCTATCCATAAAATTTTCAAAATTTTTGGTTTAGCCAATCAATACCATATTTTTCTCAAAGTTTCTCATGTTTCACTGTTTGACTAATCTGACCACTCTTCATTACGAATCAAATTTCTCATTGTACAGAATTCAAAATATGTTCTTGTTTATTTCATTAGAAACTAAACTCAATAAGCTTTAATTAAGTAATTTATTCAGCTTCTAATTCATCTCCCACAATTTATGGTGATTTGCCAAAGTCACATTACTGCTGCTGTCCCAAGCAGATTTATTACCAAATCACTCTTTCATACACCTATCTTGCATGCATGTTATTTAAACATGTATATCACCAATCAATCATCACATATCTATGATTTTTACTTAAGCATAATCTCCATTTCATCATTTTAAAGCACAACATGTTAGCCGATTTTTCCCTTTAGCATCTAAGGCACATGCATGCTCATTTGTTTGGCTCAACTTCACATATCTTCCATTTTTCATCAAAAGAACATGAAACAACAACCATTTTCTTCATTTTAATTCATGACCAAATGCTCACAACACAACCAAAAATCAAAATATACTTCAAGAGTTAAGGTAGAATCAAGAAGAACTCATGAACCTCAAAATAAAAGCAAGGTACCAAGAACTTACCTTCAATTTTCCTCCTCCTAATGACCGAATACTCAAGAGCTTTCTCTTCTCCTTTCTCTTCTCTAACTTTCAGCTATGATGAACAAAGATGGACAAAACTTTGTTCTTTTCACCCCTTTTTCTTTTAATAAAACTTCATATTTCATCCATTTAATTCTTTAATACAAAAGACATGAAATTCTTATCATGAAACATTTACCTAACCCATTATTATGAAACATTTACCTAACCCATTATCATGGAATATTTACCTAATCCATTGTCATGGAACATTTACCTAACCCATTATCAATTTGTATCAATTTGTACCATAAATTATGGATATCAAGTGTACATTTTGTCTACAACAACATGATGGCTGGCCACTTCATGTAAAATGGGAGGTTTATCATGCAAATCCTCTTATTTTGCACTCCTATTTATTTGGCCACTTCAATTTAGCCTATAGCATTTTCAAACATTTTCACATAGGTCCTATTTCATAATTTCACTCACAAATGACAAAATCAAAGCATGAAATTTTGTCAACATTCACAGAATTCCAAAAATTGGGGCGTTACACTATAGACTCCCTTGATCTCTATGCAGAATAGTTGAAAACAAATGGAAGGTGTGCCAACCATTATATTAGGGTGAGATGTCTGAAATTTATATGATTGGACTTAAAAAACAATATTGTGAAATTACTATCATTTACATTTAATTATAACATATATATGTCTAAAACATACTCAATCCGATCCAAGCTTCATTTTCACACATAGAATAATCAAAGTTACAATTAAATCTTAACAACATAAAGCCATATACCTACAAACAAACTCCTCTGGCTATGAAACAACACAGAAAAGAGAAAAAAGAATATGAATATCAATCTTTACAAATGAATATCATCCATATTCACTCATTAGAACCTGTCAGAACTTTGACCATAATCTGCATCACTTTAACCCTCATTTGCAAACACATAATATATTCAGCTGTGTCCCTGAAAAGACCACCCAAACCCATGGATTCCTTGTTGGGAATCAGCTTCTTCAGGGTTTTAACCTTCTTTTGGAAAGGGTTCAAAGTCCTTGTACAACCTTCTGGTATTCTCTTCATTAACATGCTTCTGGACCTTCTTCTGCATCTCCAATGGCGCTTTACAGTTTCCCCCCAGACTCTCTACTTCTTAACTTTCAACCTTCTCTTGGACTTAGACATTTGGTCATTGCAATCTAATGAAAGTAGCGGAAATGGAGAAATTCCCATGATTCCTTTGAAGCCCTTGCAAAAGCTTCCCTTGTACAACAGAACCAGCAGGAATGAGAGCTTTTAAATGGGCAATAAGGATAAGCTAAAATAGTTTAATGACAGCTAAAAATGGTGGGGACAAATGTACAATTTCATGGAGGGTCTCCAAGGGAATGGGGTGAATGAATAAGAAATAGCCAAATGTATACCTAAAGAGGTGTTTGCTTGTTGCTTTGGGCATGTTCTCCAACTCAATGCACATGCAACCACATGATTTTCCCCTCTTCTAACCCACCACCTTTCATCACCCTAATCTTATGGAAACACCCTGTATTATTCCTCCCTCACTTTCCATATTTAATGCAGGATATTGTTAAGGTATTTGTTATATTTTCGCGAAATATGATATTTGTATTTGATAAAAATTATATATTTTATTATTAAAAGATAATTGTATTAATTGTTTAGTGTTTGATTCGAATTTTAAACTTTATTTGATGCTTCATGATTAGTTAATAATATTAACAATTAAATTTCACCAAATCAACTCTAAAACTCAAATTAAATCACATCAATCAAATTATATTAAAACTAAATTTATTCTCTTAAAATATCATAAAAATAATAATATTAACAATTAACTTTATTCAAATTAATCATAAACTTTGAATTAAGAATTAAAAAATTAACACAGTTACTTTTCATACCAAAATATATATAACTTTTGTTAGATATATATATATCAAATCATATTAAAAAATAATACGAATAACACATTAAAAAAATGTCAAACTTAAGATATCGAAGAATATATTAAGCTTTAATTTCCTTATTCCAGCTCAATCAACATCTGCATTCCACGTTTACAAAAAAGAACTTTGAAGCCTCTAGGTTTGTCGTTTAGCCCATGTTTCCAGAGAGGAAACCTACGCCATAAACTATTAAGGAATGTATGCGGCTCAAGATTGTGGCTTGTCAATGTCAATAGACGTGTAAACAAAAGTAGGACATTCTGGTTATTGATGTTGGGGGATAAGGTAGACTTTATCCTCACACTCATCTAAAACATCATGTTCGAACATGTTGGGATTAAAATGTATGCATGAAACTCCACTACCTACACAATTCTTAGGAACAAAGATGCATGCATGAATTACTGCCGTTGCTACTCCATACGCTACATTATGAAACTATACAGCTTATTTTAAACCAAAAATATAGACCTTTTCTTACAAAAGCTCATTATCATATTAATATCTAATAATCATATGAATAACACCCAATTGCATCAAATGTGCATTTTCTTTTTCGAAGTTAAAAAAGTGGCATGTTTGAGCCTAGAATTTGATGTTAATAAGAAATTAAGTAACATAAGTACTCACTATATGCTTTTTTTTTTAAATAATAATCATAAAACTACATTATTTTTGTACCTGGTTAACTCCTGCCTAAATATAGATTACAATTTTCATGGACAGCCAATGTTAATTTAATTTTAGCAATAAATTATATTTAAAATTATTAAAATTTTAATAGTTTTTTAAAAAAATAAATTTATTGAACTTAATTTATTTATTTTTGGATATTGAAATTAATGATTGTATCAAACCCAGCCTCCTTCAATCCGTATAAATCTCATACATTATACCTTTTAATTTTGGTTCTTTATTTATCTATAATATTTATAAGCATGAATTTAGATTTTTTTAAAATAAATAAGAACTTTTTTTTATTTTTCTTCATATTATTAAATTAATTTTTAAAATAAGTTTGTAATTTAATTTAGAATTATTAGATAAAAAGTACTGTCAATTTTAAAATAAAGGTTAATACTTGAATAGAAATTTAAAAAAATATAAGGAAAAATTGTGTCAGTTTTACTTTTCTTAAAAAAAAAAATTGTTGTAATTTTATTGATGTAAAATGGAACTATTATTTGAATAGAACTCTAAAAATTTTAATTATTACTCAATTAGTTTCAAAATTATCTATCAATTAAAAATTAAGTTTAGCTTTATAAATATCACTTAGTAACTAGAATTTATCCATTATTTGTTTGATGTAAATGAAAAATGTTTTGTGAGTTTGTTTTAGAAAAAAAAGATAAATTTCAACAATTATTTTTATTCACTATTACTAAATGTGACCTAATTTTTTTATTTGTTTTCAAATTAGTATTAATTTACTTTCTTATAGTCGAATTTTGTATATTATTTAAGAATTAAGAAAAATATCATTATTAATAATAAATAACAAAAATAAAAAATACATTATAAAGATTAACTAAAAATTAAATATATAAAATCACATTTAATACATACAACATTATAAACTAATAATTACAAGACAAGCAATAGTTGTGGCGGCTATGGCACATGGATGAATCCTTCACCACGTAACAATATATATATGCATTTATTATTGATTATCCACTAAACTTTGCTAATGATTGTAATAATGGACACATGCTGTCTTTCTATATATGCGATGACACCTCTTAAAATAAAATATGTTAGCTTTTCTTTTAATATTCTGTTTTAATAAACAAAGGTTATTAAAATTTGGATTGTATTGTTTCAAATTTAGCTATCAAGTTTCAAGCATCTAACAGGTTTTATGATCACTTGAAAACATGCCATTAATCTATCTATCATAAGATTAAAACTACTTACCTCACTTGAGCATATATATATATATAAACTTGATCAACAAAACGATGAAGTGAATTCAGAATTCATTCTTGGCCCTTTGGGAAGCTTTTCTAACGTTGTTGGAATGCAACTTGACAGGGTAAGAGGCTTCCAGAGTTAGATCACAAAGGCCTTCTTTAGCATCGATGTCTCGTTGCATTCTTATGTAACCCTTCTCTCCCAGTCGTCACCCCACGAGTACTTTGTCCCATCATGGGTTTCTCCATATCCTACCACTGCCACCCCATGGTTCAGCTCAGCGCCACACCTCCCATGAATACACCCTGTCAAACAAAATTTTCTGGTTATGGGAGTAATTATATTTCCAATTTTCGCATTATCGTTGCATCAGTTATGTAAATGAAGTAAATTGTTGACTGAATAGAAGTTCAGGCACATTTTTAAAAGAGATATTCTGAGACCCAATTTACACGTTAATCATTATCAGTCTTATGGTTTGAAAATTTTAATTACCTCCGAGCAGAACTGGAAATCCTTGCCACCAGCATCTATAACGATAGACACAGGTTGGTTTGCAACAGCTTTCATCAGAGCTTGTTCTTATTTTTCTGGTACCATTTCATAGCCATCAATGATCACCGCAGGACCATTCAACTGAAATACCAGCAGTGAGCCATATTGAGAACATCATATCTGCATTAAGAAGGGGCAAAAAAATCAAGGAGTTTCTTTTGTTACCCTGGATGGGTCACACGACTCGTCTTTGGCCCCGTAAGGGTAGTTATTCTCAGTAGTTAGTCCATCACTTTGCTTGATGAACTCAAATGCTGGCTCCGTCAATCCTCCATCATCACCTTAGTTCTCCTAACCACAATCAACTATCTTTTGTTCAGATAAAGTCACAAGCTCCCCTGTTTTCATTTTGTTCATACCTTCCACGGCAACTACAGTTGAAAATGCGCAGCAGCTACCTGTGACATCAATAACCTTGAGTTACTTGACAGGAACATGTCATTTGTGAAGAACTGCACGATATCTTGATAATTTTTACAGTTAAGTTTATTTGTGAATTGACTGTTGGATCCAAAAAAAACTGTCCTTGATGCCAGTAACCGCTCCTTTCTTCCTCCAATCAATGGAGTGAGGAATGCTGTCAACTTTGTCAAGCCAGAAACCAGTCATCCGTCTCGGACCATGTAACATCAGGCAACGGCTGATCTTGGAGCTCCTTGTATTCATGAACTCATGGTTTGTCATATCTGCAAATTTGTTTAGGTTCGAACTTGTAAGGCTTTTCCATTTGGTTCACATTGTGGATATGTTTCAGATTCTCCTTGGAACAAATTGAAACGCTTTTGCTTCTCTGTCAGGTCAAGTGAGATCGTATGGTGGCTCCTCCATCTCTCGAACAAATCCCACAGACTCTCTTCAGAGGCTAAATCACTCACACGTTAATTCAAACTCTTGGCCAGCTTAAAAGCCATTGCCAACCTAAATACAACCAAGATTAACTTCCATACATCTATATCCCAGGACTTCTTCAATTCCTTGATTGTCTAGCATTGCAGGCATGCCCTTTTATGGTGAAAACGATAGGGCATTGGCCTTTGAGCTTTACAACCTTTAACCAGAAATTAAGGCAAAAGGGTGCACACTTTTAAAGAACACAACTTTGCACCTATTTTCATAGGCGATTTTGTTACTGTTAGTACGTAAATACCAACAATCGACATGCTAACCCACGCTGCCTTTGTTTAACTTGTTTGTAGCAGACAAATTGATTATGTACTTGGAAGTTGTCAGGCGATACAGGGCATGATTTCTTGCAAAGTCCTGGACAAAACAGGGGTTAAAACTACCATATATTTTCTTCCAAAAATCTGAAATTTGTAAAAGTTGCATATACGCTTGATACTCATATGTAACATTTGGACAGCAGCGAAGGGCAGGAAAAAACTGATATTATGCATGAAATGTGTAACACATCTTTTTGCTTTTCATCAGAAAGAACATACATTTAAAAGCTTACTAGTTGTCACTCCTCATCTCATATCATTTGATCCGAACACCAGTAGCAAAATAAGCATATATACTTTTGGGGCGGGAAGGGGAGAGGGGAGAAAGATCAGTCAGGGATATTCAACCGTTCATACGGGATAACACCAATTCAAATGTTTTTCATTGCTATAACTTATGAATAGAGATCAATGGCTAAAACACGCCTGAAATGGCAAAAATACATGGAAAGTATAGGATGAAGTGCAAAACAACTTACAGCAGATTGTTCTGCTAGTCGGTATGAATTGCATAAACAAAAATCAAACTAGCAAGTTCTTAGCAGGCTGCACCAGCATGGCATGCTCAGACCATGTATTCATCATCACTGGCATAAGATTGGGTCCAGTTAAACTAAATATCCTTAGCAATCTCACTTCTCATCATGGGGAAAGTTAGCTTTGTAATGCAGACATCATGACGGGAAAAAGAGGTAAATGGCTAAGATCAAAAAGCAAGGTTAAAAGCTAGCAATGAAGTTGAATGAGTAGAGTTTTTTTGAGATGCTTACAATACATGGATAGAGATCAAAGACATCTTATCATGTCTAAACAGGGTAGTAACCCATCAATCATTCACAATGAACAAAATTAGTTTGGCAATAGAGTTGATGGTAATAACCACATGTCAAACAGAGGTTATGACAGTAACATCGGGTGGTGTTCTTGATACATTCATGACAAATAGATATGGTAATGCTACTATAAATGTGTTTCCAGGTAAGATCTGATCTTTGATGCTTGAATATAAGAAATAACATCAAAGATGACACTTCTCATGCTAAACTTAAGGGTGTTGCTAAGCCTTACGACACATATACTGCACCCAATATCAAATAGAAATGTTTCCTTTAAGGATATTCCAAGTGCATTCAAATGTTGCTTGATTGTAATAGAATCGAACAGATAACCGGCAGAAACAGCTGACCAGTTTTAGGAAAGAATTAACAAATCAAGTTAGAGAGGAAGGTGGTGCATATTATCAATGTCAGCTAGCTATGTTACTCAGACTTAGATATGAGTGTCGGATATCGGTATGTATCTGACAGGGTATTTCAATATTTTTTGAAGTTTTTTCATGTATTTGGAGATCCTCAAAGGGTCATATCCCCATAACAATGGTATATCTATTGGAGACAATTACTTCAAGAAAAAATGACAAGGAACACAGTCAACAAGTAAGATATATAATCCAATACATAAAATGTAATAGTATTTTTCTCTCCCTCTCATCACTCTTCATTAAATTAAGGCATCATCTGAAAAACAAAAGATAGAAGTCTAGTTCTCACTTATTCCAGAAGAGAGATTTGTAATCAAAATCCTACACGATTAACGAAATGCATTCAATAACCAACATAATGGAATTTATAAATCCCTGATTTTCCTTTATCATGACTAATGCACATGAGAAATACAGACATACAACATAAACACAAAACAAAAAAACAGAAAATTCATCAATTTCAAACAGGTAGTGATGGCATTTATGAAGCGGAAAGAAACAGCAATTCGTCCATGGCATGTCATGGGGTTATCCAGCTCATCATCAAAGGCAATATTATGGATTTCAACCCACAGTTCCAATAGAGTCTAATTAAAACAAATCGGGCTTAAAATAGTTGGGAAAAAAGAAGAAGAAAGAAACAGCAACGACAACAACGCAGAATTTACGCGAGACGCTCATTCTGCTTGGCTTGATGAAGCAGCTCCTCCCTCATTTTCCTGATCTCCGCTTCACTATTCAGTCTCTCTTTCTGCAAACACAACAATTATTCAAAAAACAATAATAATAACAAGGATAGAATCTAGGGTTTCAACTTCTAATCGATCTGAAAATGAAAAAATAAGTGACAATTTGTCTCAGAATTGAAAAGAAAAAGAATAGCATTTCAATGGGCATATAGTTCGGATTTTTAAAACAAGAAAAGAAGTTGAAATGTGGAAAGGGGGTTTCGAGAACCTTCTCGTCTTGGTGGAGAGCGATCCAAACGTGGACTTTTTCCATAGATTGCCAGAAAACGATGGCGCCTAATAGGTGGCTACTCTCACCATTTCTGTCTTCTCAGCTTCACCAACTATTCAGGCTGTACTTTCGAGATTCGATTCTCAGCAAATTTTCATCCTGCTTGTAAACTAGTGTCCTTCAAAATTCGAGTCCCTAAACGACGCCGTACAACCAATATTTTCTTTCGCTTTTGGTTCACTTGCTTCAATATTTCATTCTTTGGACAAAATTTGATCCAGGCCCTATACTTTGTCATCCTTCTAAATTTAGTTTCTTTACTTAAAATGTTAAAAGAAAAATATTTCATTTTCCAATTTAACAATTCTAATCATTAAAACATCATTAGTATTTTCAATTAGAGTTTTCTTATTTCAAATATGATTATTGAGTTGATAATAATTTGTTTTCAAAGTTGATATGATTGCATTAGCATATGAATAATAAATTTTGATAATAAAAAAAACTCATAGCTAAGCACAGGATGGCCCGACCCCTAAAATGAAAATTTTTATTTTTTAAAAATATTTTATAAAATTTTAAATTACTATAAGGTAAATTTGCACTTTGGTTCCCTAAAAATGATAAATATTTGATTTAGTTTTTTAAAAATTATAAGATATAGGCTATTAAAATGGTGAAATTGTATTTTTTTTCTATCGTAAAAATAAACAACTTAATTTCAACCCTAAAAAAATTTGATGGTTTCCCCCTACTTATGGTATATGATTAAATTAAAATATTTAAGTAAAAATTACGAAATTATTTTTAGTTTTTAACAAAGGGACAAATCTAATTATGTAACACCCCATACTCGACTTGATCTTCAGGTCTGAGCTACAGGATGCCAAATCCGTTGCTGGAGCAACTACGATTCAATTTACCCTTTTATATATGCTATTAACAATATTATTAAATTATAAATGATTTTCCATCATTTTCGGGTCTTATACAAGCTTACTGAAGCTCTTTCGCTAACCGGAGGTCGAATTAGGACCAAATTGTAAAATTTTAAGATTATCAGGTTGATGTCATGACTTCAGGGGTTCCACATTGCAATGCCACTCACTAACTTGTCCTCATCACGATGTTAAAGGAAATTATGTCTGCATGTAATGGAATGTCCTTTAGACGGATCTGGTTTTTTGGTTGTGTGGTGTTAGTTGAATTTGAGTGTGAGCTTGGGATTTTCCTTGGAACCCACTAAGTTTTTATGAACTTAATTAGTTTCTTATTTTCTTATTTTCAAGCTTTTAGGTTGGACATATCATTGCAGGGATTCAGCTAGATTTGCGACCTATTTGTGAGTCACTTCTTACCTTGGGTGTAACATGAATGTCACACTTGGATTTCTTAGAGGTCTTGAATTTAAATATGTATTGGGAGTTAATTGAGAAAAATAGTGAGTTGGTGGAATCTATTGGAAATTATGGAAATATTTTGATTGTTGAGCAATTAGTTAAGTTCAATTTTGGTTTGGTTAGGATACAACCGACAGGTTCCATAGTGGGAGACACAATGATTGTCGATGGATGGCTAATAGAAATTTGGAGACCGTGTGAGGGGAGTTATATATTTAGGTTAGGGGATATTCCTGCTAAAGGAATTCCTCTCAATTAGGTTTACAATTTCCTTCTCATATGCAGTCTTCTTCAATAGCTTCGAAGAAGAAGAAGAAGTTAATGAGAACGCTGTATGGAGGAGAGATCATGAGATTTGGAGTCTAGGAGTAGAGAATCTGAGGAAATGGTAAGCCTTCTTACCTTTTCTAGTACTCGTGGTTTAGAGGAAGAGAGAGTAAAGAATTCCTAATAAGTTATCGTAAATTGGGTTTTAGGTTTTAAGGTTTTAACTCCTCCTATTTAACCTATATATGGTTTTCGTGCTTAGTTGTTAGGACAATGGAGGCTCTGGTATTTGGAAAAGCAAAGATGTCGAGGATGAAGGAGTTCAAGTGAGTTTTTATACTCTATTCTTGGATGATTAAGGATGAGTGATGCTTGAGTAATCTTTGTTTTCATTTACACTGAGTTTCATTAGAAACCTATGATGGTATATGATTTTGGTGTGTGAGCATGATATGCGTGTCTAAGGTAGTATGAATTCATGAAAATATGCAAGTATGTCTGTATGATAGGACTGAATATGGCTGTAATAAAGTGTGGTGTACTCTTTAAGGTAGTATTATCTACATTGTAATGCATGATTACGTCATATACGAAGTATAGAGGGAAGTACATTGGTGGGATTGTTAAAGATAGGAAAAATTGACATATTAAAGGAATGGGTGGATTGTTATAGGATTCAAGGGAGCTTGGGCAGAAACATGGAATGGTATTTACTAGCTTGCTAGAGTAATGCCGTAACAATAATCTATTGACTCTATGGAGTGATATTGTGATAACAGTTATCAACTAGTCCTTCGGAGAGACATTGCGTAAACAATTTATAGGTCTTACAAGGAGACACCTTGAAAGAGGTTTATTGATTCCTCGGAATCAAAAGTCTACCAGGACAGTAAACATGAGATAATATTATGTAAGACCATAGCTAGGTGTCGCATGTGAAATGATATACGAATTATGCAAGGATACACATCAAATCAAGTAATAAACTGACAAGTGAGATCGTCTTCACATGGATTAGAACGATATAATTTGGTCAAGTTATTATAATGAGTATGATTAATGTTATGACAAAAATAATAAGAGTGCAGTGGTAATTTGAAGGAATAATAATGTGTGCAATATGTGTAACTAATAAATACTGGAAAATGCTATGATAAGACAAGAGTAAGAATGCAATGGCAATTTCGAGAAAAGTTACGTGAATAATATGCAAATGAACAAGTAAACAACTAAGAATGCCATGGCAAAGTGTAACACCCCTTACCCGAGTCTGAGGTCGGGACTGAGTACGAATCATTACTAAACTTAAACATATGCATTCAAACATTTATGAATCATAAAAACTTGATCAAATTCAAAACTTTTCAAATCTTATCTAGAATTCCTTATTATGGGTCTACGAGGCCCAAAACAAGCTTTAAGGATGATTCGGAACCAAATCAGGTCCTTTAAAGAACTCTGGAAAATGACTCTTGAAACAAGGGCACACGCCCGTGTGGCCTTCTTGACATGGCCTTGTTGAAGGCCCGTGCAGTTCCCACGGTCTAAACACATTGGGACACGACCGTGTCTCTAACACGTGTGGAATTAATTCCTAATTAAAACCTATAGGAAGTTTCACACAGCCTGGCACGCGCCCGTGTCCATGGTCCGTGTCCTTTACATGGCTATGACACGCCCGTGTCTCAGCCAGTGTCCAAAAACCTTGACATTCTGTTTCTGACGTCAGCAACCATTTAGGGGCACACGGCCAAGGCACACGCCCGTGTGCTACGCCGTGTGGTGAATTTAATTCCACATTTAAGGTGCAGACTTCATACAGCCTAGGCACATGCCCATGCCCAGAAGCCGTGTCCTCCACACAGCTAAGACACACAGCTGTGTCTCTACCCGTGTGTTTACTACCATGCATATTGACTTGAAATTTTAAGGTGTAGGGGACACACTGTAATATCCCGAATTAAGGCCTAATCGGAATAGTGGTTTCGTGACCATAAATCCGAGATAGAAATAATTATTTTATAATTATTTTGAGGTTTATGATATGATTGCATGATTGTTTGAAAATTTCGTGATGAAATTCTATGCCTAAAGTGCTTAAATTGAAAGTAGGGACTAAATCGAATAAGTTGCAAAACTTGCATTCTAGAAGTTTTTAGTATGAAATTGTTTTGGAATATTAATGAGGAGGTCTTAAATAGAAATTTGACCAATTTTAAGTTCATGGACAAAATTAGGACATGGAAGGAATTTTTGGAAAGTTTAGTAGTAAGGGTATTTTGGTCATTTAGTTATTAAAATGAATTAAAAACAAAATTAAAAGCCAATTTTTGTCCATCTTCTTCATTAGGCCGAAATTTCAAGGGTTCTCCATAGCTAGGGCTTGTTTCAAGCTTCCAAGCTCCATAGTAAGTGATTCCAAGCCCCGTTTTTAATGATTTTTACGTTTTTTAGATCCCGGTAACTCGATAAAGCTTATGTTAGCAATAATTTAACCTAGGGTTTACATTTGGAAAAATACCCATAGGTGAAATTTGTGTATTTTGATGTTTTATGATAGAATATGAAGTTTTAAATTATGTTAGACAACTTGTACTACTCGATTTTAAGCAAAAACGAGTAAAAGGGCTTAATCGGTAAAAATACCTAATAGTCACAAGTACATGTTAGAGTGAGAATTTGATGTTTCCATAGAAGAGAAAAGTGATCAGCATGTTGTAAAACATAAGAATAAGAATAAAGTTTAATCCCGAGCCTAGGGGCAAAAATGTAAATATGCAAAAGTTTAGGGGTAAAATTGTAATTTTTCCAAAATTTGAGTTAAGGATTAATTTGATAATGTGAGTATTAAATAAGCTAAATGTGTTATTTTAGATCAAGAAAGACGTGGAATCGGCCTCAATCGAGGAAAAGAAAAGATTGTGGACTAAATTGCAAAATCTTTGTATTTTGGTACCAAGGTAAGTTCATGTGTAAATAATGTATCATAATGGTTATTTTTAAGTTATTGATGTTAATTATATGTTATGCTGAATTTTATTATGAAATGTATGCTTTGTGGTTAATTTCAAATAATATGTAAATTATGTGAGCTACTTGTTAAATATAATTGTTACCGAGTATTGATTTCGGCATTCTACGGAAGACGGCAAGGATAAGTGTTCGAGAAAAAAATCCCGTTTGAACCTTAGGAATAGATTAGGATACAAGTGACATGTCACTAGGATGGTTGAGCATCCGAACTCGTTGAGTTGAGTCCGAGTTCACTTATGGATGCGAATGTCCGAACTTGTTGAGTTGAGTCCGAGTTCGTGAGATGTAACTAGGCATTCGAACTCGTTGAGTTGAGTCCGAGTTCACTTGTGGATGCGAACGCCCGAGCTCGTTTCGTTGAGTTGAGTCCGAGTTCGCTTATGGGCGGGTTACATGATTGCTTGATTGCATATATGGCACTTATGTGCAAGTTATCCGTGTATCCGAATTATATTCCGATGTGTTCAACGGGTAAAGTTCTACTCAAATGGAGGAATATTCGAGATGTAAAGAGACGTATTGGTAAGTGATGTGAAATGAATATTTTGGACAGGTATGTATTTAACCCTCGGGTTGAGTATTGATACAACCACGATAAGGTAATAAGATGATGAAAAATGATTAAAAATGTGATATGTGTTTTAGTGATACATGCTAATGTTGATTGGTATGACTGTTTGTTATGTTACTTATTATTTGCATATGAACTTACTAAGCATTTATGCTTACTCTTTCCTTCTTAGTCATTGTAGTTTTGGACAAGCCAGCTCAGGAGTCGGGATAGGTCGAAGGCTCAGTCACACTATCCGGAAGACTTTTGGTAATGGCTTGTAAATTTAAGTATGGCATGTATAGCAATATACTTTTTTTGTGTAAATGATCTTATGGTATGGTGATGGAATGGTTGAGGAAATGCTTGATAATGATAAATTATGGAAATAGTTAGTTTAGATTATATTTGATGTTAAGGAAAATTATTAAGGTACTTAGTGCATAAAAACTCATAAAAGGGATGAAATTTGCCATAAACAGAATACTGCAGCAACACTGACGCGAGTTTAAAAATTTACTAAAAATCATAGAAATTGAACTTGGTGATGGACTACATATCAAATTGAAGCTTATTATGTCTAGTTTCACATGAAACAAATGAAACAGGTAAATGAATTATATGTTACAAGATATTTTAATTTTAGTGAAACAGGGTCATAGCAGTTTCTGAATCCCCTATTCAAACTTTAGAAATTCACCATAAATTGTAAAGATATAATTAGGTAGTGTATTTTATATTCTCAGAATCCTTATTTAGTCTAGTTTCAGGAGAAATAAACCTCATAGTCATATGAATTTTTTACAGAGAGAAATGTGGTTCTTAGTAAACAGAGGTCAGACCAGTCAAGTCCTGAAACAGGGGTAAGTTTAACTAATAAACTGTACTAATTGGCCCAACCAAAAATTCTACAAAAAAATTAGTAGATAGGTATATGAGTCTATATTTATGGAAAATTTATGGATCTTGATTTCGATCTTTTTAACTCGAGATATGATTTTTCTTGTGACTGTGATGCAAGTAGCTTAAAAGCTGTGAATGTAGAAATAAATAATCCAAAGTTCTAAATATGTTAAATTAAGCTTAGTAACACCTCATACTTGACTCCGGCGACGGTCTCGGGCGTGGGGACGTTACATTTAGTGGTATCAGAGCAGGTTTAGTCGGTTCTCGGACTATTTGTTGTATGTATGGATTTTGCTATACATGCCATATGTATGAATTGTGATAGTGTGACGACTTCTGACCTTTTTAAATGAATTTTTTTATATAGTAAATGGATCCCAATCCAGCTGTGGCAGATGAAGTAGAGAGTAATGCGCCAGCTCCGGCTGAAGGAGCAGCGCCGACTGAAAACCCAACCCCTACTGTTGGTCAGGGAGGAGGAGAAAGGGATCGGGAAGCCTTTCTCCAAATGATGAGTGCATGGTACACTGAGTTCGTTCGTACGAACCCAAATGTACGACCTCCCCCACCTCCCCCAATTCCTCAACCTGTACCCCCGATGCCTCAAGGTATGATATGATAAAATTTCACAGAACCCCCATTAACAGAATTCGTAAACAAGGGGCTGAAGAATTTAGAGCAAATATTGATGATGATGCAGAGAAAGCAGAGTTCTGGCTTGAAAATTCTATCCGGGTATTTGATGAATTATCTTGTACACTTGAAGAATGTTTGAAATGTGCTACATCTTTGTTGAGAGATTCAGCCTATAATTGGTGGAAGACTTTGATTTCGATGGTACCGAAAGAGAGGGTAACCTGGGAATTCTTTCAAGAAGAGTTTCGGAAGAAATATATTAGTGAAAGGTTTATTGATCAGAAATGTAAAGAGTTTCTTGAGCTGAAGCAAGGTAATATGACAGTCTCAGAATATGAAAGAGAGTCTGTTCGATTGAGTAAGTATGCCAGGGAATATGTTCCTACAGAAGCCAAGATGTGCCGACGATTTGAAGACGGGCTCAACGAAGACATTAAAGTATTTGTCGGGATCCTTGAACTAAAAGAAATGGTAGTACTGGTTGATCGAGCTTGCAAGGCTGAAGAACTACTTAAAGAAAAGAAAAAGGTAGAGGCTAAGACTAGAAACTGGAAGAAAAGACCGATGAGTAGTTCATTTTCACAGCAACCTAGAAAGTCAAGGAATATGAATCCTTGTTCCCAAGCTTCAGTTGGACAATCATATGGGAATTATAAGAAGCAAAATGTGGGTCCTAAATCTCAGAATACTTCTGCAGCCAGTGTAGGGAACTCGAGATTTGTTAAACCCGAGTGCCAGCGGTGTGGTAGAAATCATTTTGGTCCGTGCAGAGCAAATGAATGTTTTCGATGTGGTTCTCCGGATCATTTTATTAGAGACTGCCTAGAGAGAGCTGAGAAAGAAAAATTTCAGAATGTAAAAGCTAGTGGTGCAGACTCGAGGGGAAGGTATACGAGAAAAGCTGGAAGTGAAACAAGCAGTAAGAATGTAGCCAGGGATGCACCGGTTAGACCTGAAGGAAGGGCTCCGGCTAGAACTTATGCTATTAAAGCGCGTGAAGATGCTTCCTCACCTGATGTGATTACCGGTTCATTTTCTCTCTATAATGTTAATGTTATTGCTTTGATTGATCCCGGTTCTACTCATTCATATGTGTGCATGAAATTGGTGTCTAGTATGAATATACCTGTTGAGAACATAGAATTTATGATTAGAGTGTCGAATCTGTTAGGCAAATGTGTGACTATTGATAAAGTATGTAAGAAATGTCCTTTAATGATTTGGGATCATTACTTTCCGGCCGACTTGATGTTGTTGCCGTTTGATGAGTTTGATGTTATTTTGGGTATGGATTGGTTGACATTGCATGATGCTAAAGTAAATTGCAAAGAAAAGGTTATAGAATTAAAGTGTGAAAATGGTGAAACTCTGCGGGTTGAATCAGATAAATCAGAGGCATTGCCTAGTGTGATTTCTTCAATGTCGGCTCAAAGATATCTGAGAAAGGGTTATGAAGCTTATTTGGCGTATGTAATTAATACAAAAGAAGTTGAAAAGAAAGTTGAATCAGTGCCGGTTGTGTGTGAATTTGCGGACGTATTTCCAGAAGAATTGCCGGGTTTGCCTCTAGTCAGAGAAGTAGAATTTGGTATTGATTTGATACCAGGAACAGCTCCAATTTCGATTGCTCCGTATAGAATGGCACCAGCAGAGTTGAAGGAATTAAAGTCGCAGTTGCAAGAGTTGACTGATAAAGGTTTTGTGAGACCGAGTTTTTCACCTTGCGGTGCTCCCGTGTTATTTGTGAAAAGAAGGATGGTTCTATAAGGTTGTGTGTTGATTATCGGCAGTTAAACAAGGTGACAATCAAAAACAAGTATCCGTTGCCAAGAATCGATGATTTGTTTGATCAGCTAAAAGGAGCGACATGGTTTTCAAAGATTGACTTGAGATCTGGGTATTACCAACTGCGGGTAAAGGAGTCGAATGTGCCTAAAACTGCTTTTAGAACAAGGTACGGTCATTATGAATTTTTAGTTATGCCATTCGGGTTGAAAAATGCTCCTGCTGTGTTTATGGATTTAATGAATCGCATATTTCGGCCATACTTGGACAGATTTGTTGTGGTGTTTATAGATGATATTTTAATTTATTCAAAAGATGAGACAGAGCATGCTGAGCATTTGAGGATAGTTTTGCAAACTTTGAGAGATAAGCAGCTGTATGCTAAGTTTAGTAAAAGTGAATTTTGGCTTCGGGAAGTTGGATTTTTGGGTCATATTGTTTCAGGTGATGGTATACGGGTTGATCCTAGTAAAATTTCAGCCATTGTTGATTGGAAACCACCGAAAAACGTAACTAAAGTTAGAAGTTTCTTGGGGCTAGCTGGGTATTATCGGCGGTTTGTAAATGGATTTTCTATAATTGCTGCTCCTATAACTAGACTACTCCGAAAGGATGTTAAATTTGAATGGACAGAAGAATGTCAACAGAGTTTTGAAGAATTGAAAAAGTTATTAACTGAAGCACCAGTGTTGGTACAACCCGAATTAGGTAAAGAATTTGTGGTGTATAGTGATGCTTCTCTAAATGGTTTGGGGTGTGTACTCATGCAAGAAGGAAAAGTGGTGGCTTATGCTTCGAGGCAATTAAAACCTCATGAGAGGAATTATCCTACTCACGATTTGGAATTGGCTGCAGTGGTGTTTGCTTTGAAGATTTGACGACATTATTTGTATGTTGAAAAGTGCCGAGTATATACCGATCACAAAAGTCTTAAATACTTGATGTCACAAAAAGACTTGAATTTGAGACAGCGAAGATGGTTGGAGTTATTGAAAGATTATGAGCTTGTTATTGATTATCATCCGGGAAAAGCGAATGTGGTTGCCGATGCTTTAAGTAGAAAGTTGTTGTTTGCTTTGAGAGTTATGAATAGTCAGTTGAAAATGTCAGATGACGGTTCGATTCTAGCAGAGTTAAGAGCAAGACCGATGTTTTTACAAGAGATTTCTGAAACTCAGAAAAATGATCAAGATTTGCTAGCCAAAAGAAAACAGTGTGAAGCTGATACGGGATCAGATTTCAGAATTGGTTCTGATGGGTGCTTAATGTTTAAAGATCGGATTTGTGTACCGAAGAATGAGGAATTGATTCAAAAGATCCTACAGGAAGCACATAGTGGTTATTTCTCGATTCATCCGGGTAGTACGAAAATGTATAATGACTTGAAAAAAATGTATTGGTGGAATGGAATGAAAAGAGATATATCAGAGTTTGTGTCCAAATGCTTAATTTGTCAACAGGTGAAAGCTGAACACCAAGTACCTTCAGGATTACTCCAGCCTATTATGGTTCCTGAATGGAAATGGGATCGGATTACTATGGATTTTGTTTCAGGATTGCCATTGACTCCGGGAAAGAAAGATGCCATCTGGGTAATAGTTGACAGAGTCGGCTCATTTTATCCCGGTACGTATGGATTATTCTCTTAACAAGTTGGCTGAACTGTATATTAGAGAAATTGTTAGATTACACGGAATACCATTATCGATTATTTCAGATAGAGATCCAAGGTTTACCTCGCGGTTTTGGCAAAAGTTGCAAGACGCGTTAGGTACGAAGTTAAATTTCAGTACTGCTTTTCATCCACAAACTGATGGACAATCAGAAAGAATAATTCAGATTCTTGAAGATATGCTTAGATGTTGTGTATTGGAATTTCAAAAAAGTTGGGAAAGATACTTACCGTTGGTGGAATTTGCTTACAATAATAGTTATCAGACGAGCTTGAAAATGGCGCCTTATGAAGCATTATATGGTCGTAAGTGTCGAACGCCATTGTATTGGACTAAACTCAAGGAAAATCAGATTTATGGAGTTGATCTAATAAAAGAAACTGAAGAAAAAGTTAAGATAATTCGAGATTGTTTGAAAGCTGCTTCAGATAGACAGAAATCTTATGCAGACCTAAAGCGAAAGGACATTGAATTTCAAGTTGGTGATAAAGTATTTTTAAAGGTGACTCCGTGGAAGAAAGTCCTTAGATTTGGACGGAAGGGCAAATTAAGTCCGCGTTTTGTTGGGCCGTATGAAGTAATTGAAAAAGTTGGACCGGTAGCATATCGGCTAACATTACCACCTGAATTAGAGAAGATTCATGATGTGTTCCACGTATCTATGTTACGTCGGTATCGTTCGGATCCTTCACATGTAGTTTCACCGACAGAAATTGAACTACAACCAGATATGACCTACGAAGAAGAACCGATTAAGATTTTAGCTCGAGAGGTCAAACAACTAAGGAATAAAAATGTTGCACTTGTGAAGGTGTTGTGGCAAAGGCATGGAGTAGAAGAAGCAACATGGGAATCCGAAGAAACTATGAGAATCAATACCCACATCTGTTACCGGTAAGATTTTCGAGGACGAAAATCCTTAAAGGGGGGAGAGTTGTAATATCCCGAATTAGGGCCTAATCGGAATAGTGGTTTCGTGACCATAAATCCGAGATAGAAATAATTATTTTATAATTATTTTGAGGTTTATGATATGATTGCATGATTGTTTGAAAATTTCGTGATGAAATTCTATGCCTAAAGTGCTTAAATTGAAAGTAGGGACTAAATCGAATAAGTTGCAAAACTTGCATTCTAGAAGTTTTTGGTATGAAATTGTTTTGGAATATTAATGAGGAGGTCTTAAATAGAAATTTGACCAATTTTAAGTTCATGGACAAAATTAGGACATGGAAGGAATTTTTGGAAGTTTAGTAGTAAGGGTATTTTGGTCATTTAGTTATTAAAATGAATTAAAAACAAAATTAAAAGCCAATTTTTGTCCATCTTCTTCATTAGGCTGAAATTTCAAGGGTTCTCCATAGCTAGAGCTTGTTTCAGCTTCCAAGCTCCATAGTAAGTGATTCCAAGCCCCGTTTTTAATGATTTTTACGTTTTGAGATCCCGGTAACTCGATAAAGCTTATGTTAGCAATAATTTAACCTAGGGTTTATATTTGGAAAATACCCATAGGTGAAATTTGTGTATTTTGATGTTTTATGATAGAATATGAAGTTTTAAATTATGTTAGACAACTTGTACTACTCGATTTTAAGCAAAAACGAGTAAAAGGGCTTAATCGGTAAAAATACCTAATAGTCACAAGTACATGTTAGAGTTAGAATTTGATGTTGCCATAGAAGAGAAAAGTGATCAGCATGTTGTAAAACATAAGAATAAGGAATAAAGTTTAATCCCGAGCCTAGGGGCAAAAATGTAAATATGAAAAGTTTAGGGGTAAAATTGTAATTTTGCCAAAATTTGAGTTAAGGATTAATTTGATAATGTGAGTATTAAATAATCTAAATGTGTTATTTTAGATCAAGAAAGACGTGGAATCGACCTCAATTGAGGAAAAGAAAAGATTATGGACTAAATTGCAAAATCTTTGTATTTTGGTACCAAGGTAAGTTCATGTGTAAATAATGTATCATAATGGTTATTTTTAAGTTATTGATGTTAATTATATGTTATGCTGAATTTTATTATGAAATGTATGCTTTGTGGTTAATTTCAAATAATATGTAAATTATGTGAGCTACTTGTTAAATATAATTGTTACCGAGTATTGATTTCGGCATTCTACGGAAGACGGCAAGGATAAGTGTTCGAGAAAAAAATCCCGTTTGAACCTTAGGAATAGATTAGGATACAAGTGACATGTCACTAGATGTTGAGCATCGAACTCGTTGAGTTGAGTCCGAGTTCACTTATGGATGCGAATGTCCGAACTCGTTGAGTTGAGTCCGAGTTCGTGAGATGTAACTAGGCATTCGAACTCGTTGAGTTGAGTCCGAGTTCACTTGTGGATGCGAACGCCCGAGCTCGTTTCGTTGAGTTGAGTCCGAGTTCGCTTATGGGCGGTTACATGATTGCTTGATTGCATATATGGCACTTATGTGCAAGTTATCCGTGTATCCGAATTATATTCCGATGTGTTCACGGGTAAGTTCTACTCAATGGAGGAATATTCGAGATGTAAAGAGACGTATTGGTAAGTGATGTGAAATGAATATTTTGGACAGGTATGTATTTAACCCTCGGGTTGAGTATTGATACAACCACGATAAGGTAATAAGATGATGAAAATGATTAAAAATGTGATATGTGTTTTAGTGATACATGCTAATGTTGATTGGTATGACTGTTTGTTATGTTACTTATTATTTGCATATGAACTTACTAAGCATTTATGCATATGAACTTACTAAGCATTTATGCTTACTCTTTCCTTCTTACTCATTGTAGTTTTGGACAAGCCAGCTCAGGAGTCGGATAGGTCGAAGGCTCAGTCACACTATCCGGAAGACTTTGGTAATGGCTTGTAAATTAAGTATGGCATGTATAGCAATATACTTTTTTGTGTAAATGATCTTATGGTATGGTGATGGAATGGTTGAGGAAATGCTTGATAATGATAAGTTATGGAAATAGTTAGTTTAGATTATATTTGATGTTAAGGAAAATTATTAAGATACTTAGTGCATAAAAACTCATAAAAGGGATGAAATTTGCCATAAACAGAATACTGCAGCAACACTGACGCGAGTTTAAAAATTTACTAAAAATCATAGAAATTGAACTTGGTGATGGACTACATATCAATTGAAGCTTATTATGTCTAGTTTCACATGAAACAAATGAAACAGGTAAATGAATTATATGTTACAAGATATTTTAATTTTAGTGAAACAGGGTCATAGCAGTTTCTGAATCCCCTATTCCAACTTTAGAAATTCACCATAAATTGTAAAGATATAATTAGGTAGTGTATTTTATATTCTCAGAATCTTTATTTAGTCTAGTTTCAGGAGAAATAAACCTCATAGTCATATGGATTTTTTACAGAGAGAAATGTGGTTCTTTGTAAATAGAGGTCAGACCAGTCAAGTCCTGAAATAGGGGTAAGTTTAACTAATAAACTGTACTAATTGGCCCAACCAAAATTCTAGAAAAATTAGTAGATAGGTATATGAGTCTAGATTTAGGTAAATTTACGGATCTTGATTTCGAGCTTTGTAACTCGAGATATGATTTTTCTTGTGACAGTGGTGCAAGTAGGTTAAAAGCTGTGAATGTAGAAATAAATAATCCAAAGTTCTAAATATGTTAAATTAGCTTAGTAACACCTCATACTCGACTCCGGCGACGGTCCGGGCGTGGGGATGTACATTTAGTGGTATCAGAGTAGGTTTAGTCGGTTCTCGGACTACTTGTTGTATGTACGGATTTGCTATACTTCCATATGTATGATTGTATAGTGTGACGACTTCTGACCTTTAAATGATTTTTTATTAGTAAATGGATCCCGATCCGCTGTGGCAGTGAGTAGAGGTAATACGCAGCTCCGGCTGAGGAGCACGCCGACTGAAAACTCACCCTACTGTTGGTCAGGGAGGGAGAAGGATCGGGGCCTTCTCCAATGATGAGTGCATGGTACATAGTTCGTTCGTATGAACCCAATGTACGACCTCCCCACCTCCCCCAATTCCTCAACCTGTACCCCCGATGCCTCAAGGTATGGATACGATAAAATTTCAAGAACCCCCGTTGACAGAATTCGTAAACAAGGGCTGAAGAATTTAGAGCAAATATTGATGATGATGCAGAGAAAGCAGGTTCTGGCTTGAAATTCTATCCGGGT